>NC_138173.1:51538548-51711845 GCF_964165515.1 Mesoplodon bidens | reverse complement strand
CATAGGCCCTGCCTAAGTAGTGGTTGGGTCCAATATGTTTTTCTCTTGAGGATTTTTCATATTGAAAGTTTGGGGGTAGGTTCCGACTTCCATTTTGGCTCAGTGAGCACTTTTACAAAATTCACTTATTCCCAGTCTTACCAGGCAAAATGTGTACAATGAAGCAGTAACCTAGGCAATTAAAAATAGCAGTTTACAGAAATCAAATCTTAAAAGAATGTCAACAAACTCCCAATGGTCCTGGAAAAAAAAACAATTGGAAAGTCCAAATAGAATATAAACAGATATATTATAATATATATAAAAAAATATATTTTTTATATTTATATAAAATATAAATATAAATAGAATGTTTATATCAGGTAATTATTTTCAAACCACTGGAAGACATTCTCTGCTGTGACTACTGATTCTCCCTCAATCACAATGATTGTGGTAACTAATGGTTATAACAATGATTCCAAAGAATTTTAAAATTAAAAAAGGTTTAAATGCTACTCAAAAGTTTGTGTTAAAGGACTGGAATATTTCAGCAGCATTTAAGTTTTATAAAAGGTGTGTCTCTCTCAAAAATAAATTTTCAACATAAAAAAACCCAATACACAAAACACATAAAAGTGCAGTGTTTGGAACAGGGCACCAGGCCTGGAGACCTCCCTCTCATCTCCTGCAGTGGTTCCAGTGTCACCTCTGCGAACAGTTTAAAAACCCGTTCACTATATACCAGGTTCTTTGAAAACCGCCACTTCAAGTAAGACCTCCTATGTGGTAACTCTCAGTTCATTGGAAGACTAAGTACTCTGGATAATGCTGAAGGACTCGATCTTCTACTGTCCTAACCAAATTAATGCTTAATAGAGATGTTTTCTAACCTTTTCTCACAAAACTTTGTTTGCCACTGCTCTGTTGATTTGAGTGGGAAGAGGGTCTCTCACTCCATCTCCAGAGGCAATGGAAGCATCTGGGATTATGGACGTGAAATGATGATGTAAAACCCACAGTCCAGGCTTTCTAGTGAATGCTGTTAAAGGCAGGCATCAGAGCTTTCCTCCTCGTGGATCCTAGAGTTCCTCCCCATGGTAATCTTATCTGGCCCACCTTCAGAGATATTTTCACCCTTGTTCCTTGAAAGTAGCATTTCTGATCAAAGCTATTTGAATAACTGAAAAATTAAATTTTTGCTAGACTGTACCTTTAATGGACTGGAATATGAAAACTATTAACAACTGCAATATTTCTCTAATTTGATGGTGCAGTAAGATCCTTCCTTGCAATCAAATAGCTCACTGTGTTTGAAATGGTTTACCAGCCTCACTTTCTACAGTAAACAATAGGTGCTGGCATTTTAAATTGACCTTTAATTCTTCTGAACCAGCACATTATTTCTGGCTTGTATGGAGAAAATGAAACACTTGAAAGCAGCCTTAATAATTTTCACACTGAAAGCAGTACATGGAAAAAAGTTTTAAAGATGATCACCCATGTACCACCTTACTCCACAAGGGCTCCTTCAAATCAAGACATAGGCAATTAAGAGGTCTGGATGCACTGCAGAGCTTCAAAAAGGAATCAAAATCACTTGTGTGCTTTAAACTTAAATAGGGCACACTTCATATCTCTATTCTTACGCACAGCTTACTTTATTGACCACTACAATAAAATACCGAGTAAAAAATTTTTTTAATTTATTTCAAGGGCCAGTATATCTAATGATGATGTCATTTTTCTCCATAAAATAGGTAACCGCTCATTTTACCCAGGAATAGTCAACAGGTTTGGAAACTGCATTGCTGTATAAATTAAGGATTCAAATCAAGGTCTGAATATTTTAACAAATGAAACCAATTACCAGAAGATATTAATATCTTATAATGAGCCAAAATTGACCCAAGAATAAGAAACCATAGCAATTTCTCTCAACACACCACCAACTCAGACTATGTCCTTTGAATTTCCCGTTCATGGGGATGATTTTTTTTGTTCCAATCACTCTCTGAACCAGATCCTGAAGACTCGTGTTAAGAAGATACCTGGACAAGGTCAGGGACACAATTTGTAGCAGGAAGGTCTCTGGGTGCAGTAATGGTCTGCACATGTATGAAACCTGTGACCTTGGCCTCATTTGAAATGTGACCCAATCAAGTGAGCTAATTGGCCTATGCAAATGTGTGAATATAAACCACACTTTATTTTGCCTTGATTATAACATCTGACCCAAATAACCTGGGAATATATAATTATATGGCATTGACATTCAACTACAGTTGTTTTTTTTTTTTTTTTTTTGCGGTACGCGAGCCTCTCACTGTTGTGGCCTCTCCCATTGCAGAGCACAGGCTCCGGACGCGCAGGCTCAGCGGCCATGGCTCACGGGCCTAGCCGCTCCGCGGCATGTGGGATCTTCCCGGACCGGGGCACGAACCCATGTCCCCTGCATCGGCAGGCAGACTCTCAACCACTGCGCCACCAGGGAAGCCCCATAGTTGTTATTTATATGAAAATAAAAGCCAAGCTAATTTCTTTCATGTTTATTAAATAAATTCTTAGAAACACAAATGGGTATTATCTACTATCCTTTGTAACGTCACTGAGCTCTTTAAGAACCAGAGAGGAATGACTAAAAGCTCACTTTTTGGCAGCTCATAGTTTCATCAAGTGAAGATAGGCCTTGGAAACCATGGCCTATGGTCCATGGTCCACTTAGAATGCTGATTGAACACTAATAGAGCTGCTCTCAAAGCTTGCTATTTTCCTTTCCATTAAGCTGGCACACAATTGTCTTTCTGAGCTTTGGTTTCCTTACATGTCAAGTGGGGATAATGTCCACCTCAATGGATTGTGAGGAGTCTCTGATAGTTAAAATTCTCAGATGGGGCCGAGCCACAGAGTCAATGTTGATTCTCTTTCTTATTAAGCTTGCAGTTCAACTTAAAGGTGTGTAAAAATTAATTTTGTAAGATCAGTCAACTTCTCCCACTCTCCTCAGGGAAGGGGCTGCAACATCAGTGTGTGGTGAGAGGTGAGAGGTGTGCACAGGATCCCATGAGAAAGTGCGTGCAGGGGCTCATCAGGAAGTGTGTGCAGGGGCTCACAACTATCGTTGCTGAGCGCTTATATATGTTGCCAGGCACTACACTTAATACTCAGTCTCGGTTAACCCTTAAAACCGCCACCACCATTAAAAAGATTTGCAATCACAGGCGATTTGTTTAATACTGCCCCATCTCTGCAGCAGCTGGAGAACTCTGAGAAGCTCTCAAAATTGATGTGATCAGAGCAGTCAGTATATAGGCAAGGTCCCTGCAAAAATAGCCATGGAAGTTCCCTGAAGGGAAAGGCTGAGATTGTCTTGGGTGGCCGAAGACTTCTGGTGAGTTTCTCTGTAACACTCCTGATTGTGGATTAGCAGTTGCAACAGCAGTTATGCAAGGGTAGAAATCTGTCATATGGGGTGGAGGACGAGGGGTCTTCTAGAATAGTGTCTCTTTCCAGTTTCGGAAATTGAGGCTTCTGGTGAAAAAGCATATTACTACTCTCAAAACTTACTCTGGTTACTGAGCAGTCCAGTGGCCATGACTAAGGAAGACTGAAAATAAAAGATAGAAAGCAAAGTAGGGACTTCCCTGGTGGTGCAGTGGTTAAGAATCTGCCTGCCAGTGCAGGGGACACGGGCTCGAGCCCTGGTCTGGGAAGATCCCACATGCCGCGGAGCAACTAAGCCCGTGCACCACAACTACTAAGCCGGCACTCTAGAGCCAGCCAGCCACAACTACTGAAGCCCATGCGCCTACAGCCCGTGCTCCGCAACAAGAGAAGCCACAGCAATGAGAAGCCTGTGCACAGCAACGAAGACCCAACGCAGCCAAAAATAAAATAAATGAATACATAAATTTAAGGAAAAAAAAAAAAAGAAGGAAAGCAAAGTAAAAGAGGGACTTCCCTGGAGGTCCAGTGGGTAAGACTCCATGCTCCCAATGCAGGGGGCCTGGGTTCGATCCCTGGTCACAGAACTAGATCTTGCATGCATGCTGCAACTGAAGAAGTCCATATGCCGCAACTAAGAAGTCCGCATGCCGAAACTAAAGATCCCACAGGCTGCAAGGAAGATTCCGCGTGCCGCAACTAAGACCTGGAGCAGCCAAAAAAAAAAATAAATAAATAATACTTTTTTAAAAAAGAAAGCAAAGTGAAAGAAAGTTACTAGCTGTTGATGTAACCTTGAAACAGCCTTGGTTGTACTAAAGAAAATGGAAGTAAATTACGCAAAGAAAAGAAAAGCTGTCTTTGATATTAGGAGAGAACAACTTCAATTTTAAAAATCTGTATAATGGGAAAAACAAGTTGATTAAGTTATTAGCTACTAAAATAAGCTCTTAATGGATCCACCATCTTCTTCAGTCCTCCATTCACCTGTAAGAGAGGGGAGAAGCTCCTTCCCCTGCAACCATCTGCAGGCCCTAGAGAACCCCAACCTCCCAATTTGACTTCAGCCAGAAGCACCCACCTTGGTAACTGCTGTATTCGCCAACACACTTATGAAAGACTTCCTTTGAACAAGGGGCTAAGGAGTGTGAAAATCGTTTCAGTAGGTTATCTCAAAGCTGAACTACAAAGGATTGAAGAAAATGTAAATGTTAGCTCTATGTGGCCCAGAG
The DNA here is from genome assembly GCF_964165515.1 of Mesoplodon bidens. Taxonomy (NCBI): domain Eukaryota; kingdom Metazoa; phylum Chordata; class Mammalia; order Artiodactyla; family Ziphiidae; genus Mesoplodon; species Mesoplodon bidens. The sequence continues at coordinate 51,707,190 of NC_138173.1, read as the reverse complement.
CATGCCTTTAGTAAATACATCATCCAGATGAGCACAATAAAGCAAATATTGCAACAAACCAAGTCACAGGAATTTTTTGGTTTCCCAGTGCATAGAAAAGTTACGTTTATACTATACTGTAGTCTATTAAGTGTGCAATAGCATTATGTCAAAAGAATGTACATAACTAAACTTAAAAATATTTTATTGCTAAATATGCTAACCATCATCTGAGCCTTCAGTGAGCCATAATCTTTTTCTGGTTGAGGGTCTTGCCTCAATATTGATGGCTGCTGATTAGGGTGGTGGTTGCTGAAGGCTGGAGTGGCTGTGAAAATTTCTTAAAGATAACAATGAAGTTTGATGCATTGATTGACTCTTCCTTTCTAGGAATTATTTCTCTGTAGCATGCAGCGCTGTTTGATAGCATTTCACCCACAGTAGAACTTTTTTCAAAATTGGAGTCACTCCTCCCAAACCCTGGTGCTGCTTTATCAATTAAGTTTATGTAATATTCTACATCCTTTGCTGCCACTTCAACAATCTTCACAGCATCTTCACCAGGAGCAGATTCCATCCCAAGAAACCACTTTCTTTGGCTCCTCCATAAGAAGTAACTCCAGATCCATTTAGCTTATCATGAGATTGCAGCAATTCAGTCACATCTTCAGGCTCCACTTCGAATTCTACTTCTCTTGCTATTTCCACATCTGCAGTGACTTCCTCCACTGAAGTCTTGAACCCCTTAAAGTCATTTATGAGGGTTTTAAGCAACTTCTCCCAAATGCTTTTATGTTGATATTTTGACCTTTCCCCATGAATCATGAATGCTCCTAATGGTATCTAGAATGGTGAATCCTTTCCATACAGTTTTTAATTGACTTTGCCCAGATCCATCTGAAGAATCACTATCAATGGCAGCTATGGCCTTACAAAATGTATTTCTTAAATAATAAGACTTGAAAATCGAAATTACTCCTTGATGCATGAGCTGCAGAATGGATGCTGTGTTAGCAGGCTAGAAAACAATATGAATCTCATTGTACCTCCCCACCAGAGCTGGGGCATTGTCCATAAGCAGGAATATTTTGAAAGGAATCTTTTTTTTTTTTTTTTTTTGAGCAGTAGGTCTCAACAGTTGGCTTAAAATATTCAGTAAACCATATTGTAAACCGACGTGCTGTTACCTGTGCTTTGTTGTTCCATTTGTAGAGCACAGGCAGAGTAGATTTAGCATAATTCTTGAAGATCCTAGGATTTGGGGAATGGTAAATAAGCATTGGCTTCAACTTAAAGTCACCAGCTGCATTAGCCCCTAACAAGAGAGTCAGCCTGTCTCTTGAAGATTTGAAGCCAGGCATTGATTTCTCCTAGATGGCAACTAGTTGTTCTAGATGGCAAGTTCTTTCAATGTAAACCTGTTTCACCTACATTGAAAATCTGTTATGTCCTGCAGCCATCTTCATTAATAATCTTAGCTAGATCTTCTGGATGACATTCTGCAACTTCTACATTAGCACTTGCTGCTTAACCTTGCACATTTGTTAGGGAAATGACTTCTTCTTCCTTAAACCTCATGGACAAATCTCTGCTAGCTTCAAACTTTTCTTCTACCGCTGCCTCACCTCTCAGCCCTCACAGAATTGAAGAGAGTTAGGGCCTTGCTCTGGATAAGGCTTCTGGATTAAAGGAATGTTGTGGGTAGTTTGATCGTCTATCCAGACCACTAAAACTTTCTCCACATTAGCTACAAAGCTTTCTTACCTGTATGTTCCCTGGAGTAGCACTTTAAATTTCCAAGAACTTTTCCTTTACATTCACAACTTGGCTAACTGTTAGGCACAAGAGGCCTAGTTTGGGCCTATCTCAGCTTTCAACATGCATTCCTCATGACTTAATCATTTCTAGCTTTTTGATTTAAAGTAAGAGATGTATGACTCTTCCTTTCTTTTGAACACTTAGAGGCCATCACAGGGTTTTAAATTTGCCTAGTTTCAATATTGCTGTGTCTCAGGGAATAGGGAGGTGGGAGGAGAGGGACAAAGACGGGGGAAGGGCTAGTTGGTGAAGCAGGCAGAACACATACAACATTTATCGATTAAGTTCACTGTCGTATCTTATATGGGTATGGTTCACACCCCCAAAACAATTACAAGAGTAAATTAAAAATCACTGATCACCGTAACAAATAAAATAATGAAAAAGTTTGAAATACTGTGAAAATACCAAAACGTAATGAAGTGAGCAAAGGCTGTTGGAAAATTGGTGCTGATAAAGTTGCTCAACACAGGGTTGCCACAAACATTCAATTTGTTAAAAATACAGTATCTGCAAAGCACAACAAAGCAAAGTGCAATAAAACAAGGTATACCTGCATTGACAAAGTTTAGGCTTTTTGGAACATTGGCCGTGGTTAAATTTATACTCTAGTGGTAAGCTTGTAGAGTGGTGTTGAAGATCAATCCAGATGCCAGTTTCTATAGCTACCACCTTCTTTCCAACCACCAATCTTCATCCGGGAACAGTCACTGCCCTGGCCAGAGGCAAGTACATGTTGAAACTGAGGAACTCAGATGCTGAATATTGACTCAATTAAAGATGCTACTAAAAAAGAGCCAGGATTCAATTAGAGGATATCCCTAGCTAAAGCTTAATAAAAGGAGATGGCTAGAAACCATGAAATATATATATAAAAAACACAGCATAAGTTGCACATGTTTTTGATTATTTGTTATCTCAGTACATGAAATGCACAAGTCAGATGGTGGGTAGCACTTCACTAATTCTGTCTATGCCTATCCATACTTTTTACTTCTACTAATAAGCTTCTAAAACTGCTAATCCTTTGCTAAAATTAAGAAAACGAAAACAGAAACCATAAATTTAGAAGCTAAAGGAGTCAGTTTGCTACTAAAGGATTTATCATATGTATTTAACTCCATAACTTCTTTTGGAACAATATGCGCAATTTAACAGGAGTTTAGTTTACATACCAACAGAGGTCAAAAAATTCAAGAATTCCTATCTATTCTTTCCATGAGAAAAATCTCTTTCTTCCTAATTAATCATACAGACTATAATTTCTATCCAGTCTTTATTTCTAAATAAACAAAAATAAAAAGTCAAACAAAAACCAAAATCTCATACATGAAAATCATGACCAAAGCAGACTTAAGTAACTATGGGGGAAAAACAGTAAGACTGATTGTACTAAAGGAGAAATTATCCTTTCGAACCCCCAACTTAGAGAAAGCATGTAGCATTCCTATAATAACTAAAATAAATACAAATGACATAAGATAATTCATTTATTATTAAAAATTTGAGTCTAATTCTATTTAATTGGGAGTTTACTGGCAAAAACTCTCTAATAAACATAACTGAAAATATAGCTTGGGGCTATAACAGGAAGTTTTTTAATCAAAGTTAAATTTCAACCGATTCCACTTTGCTGTACACCTGAAACTAACACACTGTAAATCAACTGTACTCCAATAAAAATTTTTTAAAAATAAAAAATAAATTGCATTTAGTCTGGAAGCTTAGGGTAAGAACTTAGCTCATTGTATAGTTTGTGATTTTACCATGAAATATCACTTTAATTCAAATAAATTAGCAGTATTTGGCTTGTAGAATATTTATGACATTTTCAAAATCCACAAATTGTTCATTTGGGCAACAGCTTTTAAGAAAGTAAAAATATTAAATTCTAAAGCCATAGAAGGTCAGGCTGGATGTATTTTAATTGTGGAGACAAAATTAATGAGATTTTAAACTATCAAATCTACATTTTTCCCTATGAACACAGTCTATATCTATTTCCTAAAAACTATTTTGGAGCTAGTCAACATCTGAAAATAGAAGTATTATTATTCCTATCTTGTTTTAATAAATCAATAACGTTACCTTAGTCAACAACATAGGTAACCTGCATTATGTCAGATATATAAAACTGATACAAAAATTATCTAAAAGCTTTGAAATAGTAAAACTGAAGGCTATATGCATTTGTAAATTAATACCTTTTGGTGGGGAGGAGCTAAGGTACTTAAAGATACCATAGCATCTTAAAATCTACAATGACAGGGAAAAACTACTAATACTAGGCTTTTAAAACTCACAAGTTATAATAATGTAAAACAAATCTGCCATTTTAGCTGATTTTCAATATGTTTATACATGTAATATAAATGACAAATATGTATAACAACATCTAAAAGAAAACAATGATGTACAAAATGTTTGTAATAAATAAAATTATTGCATTTAATGTCATTTTCTTGAAAACTGAAATTACCAGATCCCTAATGAATACCAGTTCAAGTTAAAGGAAATGTGTGCCAATACCAGCTTCTGACAACAAAAATAAGAAGTTAAAGCTCTGCAAGTTTGTCTGATTTAGGTCAGGTAATCATGGAAACAAAAGAATATTTAAAATTATTTATTGTATCATTATGCACATTGAAGGAAAGCATTATAGACAGCAGAGTTCTTTCCCACCATAAAATTTACACCCATTTAATTAGCTAGAAACACTAGCTTGAAGAGGTACTGATATATTCCATTTGTAATAATTTCTCTACAGCAAACAATTGTCTTACAGTTGGAACATGTTGAAGAAAATATTGTCTCACAAGTCTTTTTTGTTCTTTGAGTCTCAATCACCAAGAGTTCAAGGGACTTTGAGAGAATCCTGGTGTCCTGTATGGCCTGATGAATGCATCAAAATCAAGCAGTGTATTTGTATTCTGAAACTACTCTTAACTCCATACAAATGTTGCTTGGGTTGTGGAGCTCACATTTCTCCCACTGGCACTATGCGTCTGAAGGACATTTTGTTATGAAAGTTTCACACCAATTTTGTTTTGCTCCTTCTTCATTAGCCGCTGTGCTTCCTTTTCCATTTTCTTCCTTTGTTGTTCTGCTGCTCTCTTTTCTCTGTCTGCTATCTTCTGCTGCCTGAAAAGAAACATATTCGTATTTTTACTTTTAGAAAACACTACACAGGTAAAATGGTGAATAAATTCCAGAAAGAAACAGCACTGCCCTTTTACTATCATCAAATTTAAGTTTAAAAAGTCTTCATTCTTCTCACTGCTTTGAAATTTCAAAGATTTTCAAAAACAGTATTTTTTTTTAATCTTTAGAACATGACTTGCAAAATAAAAAAGGTATTATCTCTGTTTTAAAAATAAGTAAAATGGGGCATTCAGGTTAAGTGAAATGTCCAAAATCATAAGATTAAGGTTAAGAACCCACTTCTCCTGATCCCTCTTCTTCAGATTATTTTCACTAAAACACTACTTCCATTGGACCACACCTTCTTTTTGGTACCATTCAGAAAAGGCTGATATTTAGGATTAAATATTCTGTTATTATAATAGTTAAAAACAGCTAAAGGATGTCAAGAACACAGATATACAGAGCACAAAGCAAAGAGAAAATGGAAACTTAAGACATGACTTCCAACTAGAAGCTAGAAATCTACTTAAAGATTTGACTAGCTCTACTAATGACGGGGCAGAATGTGGGTATTTACTAATTACACATTATGAAATACCTTCCCCCTAGTCCCTCCCTAACTCCACTGATCTAGAATCATTAAACCCCTCTATATTTATTGATTTTTTTTAATTGAGGTAGAGTTGATTTACAATGTTCTGTTAATTTCAACTGTATGGCTAAGTGATTCAGTTATGCATATATATACATTTTTTAAAATATTCTTTTCAATTATGGTTTATCACAGGATATTGAATATAGTCTGTGTACTATACAGTCGGACCTTGTCATTTATCCATTCTATATATAGTAGTTTGCATCTGCTAACCTCCAAGTCCCAATCCACCCCCACCCCCGCACGGCAACCACAAGTCTGTTCTCTATGTCTGTGAGTCTGTTTCTGTTTCGTACATAGGTTCATTTGTGTCATATTTTAGATTCCACATCTAAGTGCTCTATCTTATTGATTTGTATGGGAAGTGGGAGTAGGAGTGTGGTAATGAAATAGGAGAAAGAAGAACAGAAGTTGGTCCCGGGTTTGAAGGTTTAGGATATGAGAAAATAAGTCAAGAAGCATACAAGGCTGAGGAAGGAAGCTGTAGGGCACAGCTGGGCAGCAGATAGGCAACTCTGGATTATATATAGAAAAATCTAGTGTGGATTACCCATATATGGGACAGCTCAAAGCTGGTTATAGTGAGTGAAACGTATATACATTTCTCAATCATACTTACAAATGGGAGTAAGCAGAGGTATGGATGACCAAAATTCAAGAAAGTAGAGAGACTTATTTTAGGCAACATTTTCTTTTTTTTTTTTTTTGTGGTACGCGGGCCTCTCACTGTTGTGGCCTCTCCCGTTGTGGAGCATAGGCTCCGGACGCGCAGGCTCAGCGGCCATGGCTCATGGGCCCAGCCGCTCTGCGGCATGTGGGATCTTCCCGGACCGGGGCACGAACCCGTGTCCCCTGCATCGGCAGGCAGACTCTCAACCACTGCACCACCAGGGAAGCCCATAGGCAACATTTTGACCGTCACCATCAATTAACTAAAATTTCAAAAGAATAGTTTCAAAAAAATCAACTTTTCACTAGCTCTGCTCACTTTCAAGCAAAACTGATATCTGCACTAAAAACATCAAAATGTCTGTGGCAAAAAAAAAAGAAAGAGAAAAAGAATTAAAAAGGGCTGGCTAGGTTATAAACAAATAAGATAATCGAGCTTTGACCTAGATACTAGCTGATACAGAAACATCAACAATTAATATTTCTGGTACAAGAGGCAACTTAGACATTAATGCAGACAAAATATATTTTTCCTGTCCAGATACATGTCTGGAATCACTAAGGTACCAGAATCTTTTTCCTTAATGATACTGATCATAGTACTGGTAGTATTTAAAGTGGCAATGGGGAACAGGCTAGGTTAGAGGCTATGGATTATGGATACACTTTTAAAATTCTCAGTGTTACCCTGGGGGTGGTAACAACATATGGAGCCTCCAGGTGTTTTTGGCTCTACCTATGCAACTTGAAGCAAGAAACATGTCTATTACTGACTAATAGGCTCCCTCTCCCAAGCTGTCGTATCAAAAGCACTAACTTTGAGTTTTTTGGTCTTGTTTTGTTCAGGGTGCAAGAAGATAGGGTGAAAAAGAAAAGGTTTTTGTACAGTGAATGTTCAGCTACTTGTGAACTCATAAACTCTACAGTGTTGGCATTAAGATGACTGGATTCAAAATGAATAGCTCCTTCCTTTAACCTTGTGGTTGATGACACCAATCACCACTAGAATCCCCAAAATGTTCTAAAATACCCAGACTTCTGTATCTATAATTTATCCAAAAGAAACAGAGTAAAAAATAAAAAAATAAGTGACACCTTTTTTGACAATCCATGCAACATAAATGTTTACAATTTTAAAACTATTTCCTTTATACTGAATCATTATCAAGCAGGAACTAAATATTTAAAACTCTCACAACTTTACTGACTTTTGTAATGTGACCCCTTCCTGTCTAAAAAAAAAATGCTGTAAACAGTAAGGACAAGATCAAAAAAAGTTCAGCCTTAACTCCCAGTTATTTAACTACACCCTCTGCTGGTTGTTCAAGGTAATTATAATTTATTGGTAAAGACAGGAAAGGACAATACAAAAATGAAATCAGTTGTTTCGTTAAGATAGTCAAATAAAGAGTAATTCATTTTCTATCCCAATTATAAAAACCATATTTGAAAAAAACACACTGCTATATTTTACTTTATCATCTTGAAAAATGCAAAAGTAATTTAGATACATTTACATATCTGAGTTTTCATCAGTGATGACAGTCACAGACTCTCTCAAGGTAAATTTTTTTTTTTACTCTTTGACCTAATGCGGTAGTAGCAAGAATTAAGTTTACTGCTCACAAAAACAAAGAAATAAGAACATAACCAACAAAAACAAACTTGAAAACCTCCAGAATAATATTTTCTGTAGAGTAGGCAGTAAGTATATGACTTATGTTATCTACCTCAGGGCTTTCAAGTACATAAATTGAAATACACATACAAATGTAGAGTGAAATACAAGTTATTTTCAAATAGCAGTGCTATTCACTGCTATATTCAAATGAGCAGTGCTGGCACTATGCTAGACCATGGGGAAACAAAACTAAAGGTATAACTTCTGACCTAGAGAAAATACATTGTCATGACTCACATTCACAGTAGAACGTTTCAAGAGATAAATATATTTTATAGGGAATGAAGTATAAAGCATATAGTTCAATATGGTGTATATATGTAAAAGATCTCATTCTCCATTAATAAATTATTCTTTTATATCTATATTGCTTTAAATTGTTGGTTTCTGTGAGGTTTTAATCATATAAAATAGCATATGTAGTCTGAAATACAAAAAAACTATCCCATATTATCAAGGTTCAAGTGAGAATGACGAAAAATACAACATTTGACAGAATAAGCTTTCTTGACCTTAAATGCGACATGAATAAAACCAGTTCTTCTACTCAGGTTGCAGTGTAAATGTTACTCAAATACCTCAGAACTTCTTCAGCTTGCCAGGCCGCATCTTCTTCTTCTTCCCATGCATTGGTATTTTCCTGCCAGGTATCCAAGTCACCTAATTCAGGCTACAATAAGACAAAACAAAGCAAAATTACAATGGTCAAGAGCCATCCTTTTTCCACTCAGTGGTCAAGACAGTATTTTTTTTAAAAAGAATTTATTATTTATTTATTTATTTTTTGGCTGTGTTGGGTCTTCACTGCTGCACGCACAGCTTTCTTAGTGAGCGGGGGCCACTCTTTGTTGCAATGCGTGGGCTTCTCATTGTGGTGGCTTCTCCTGTTGCAAAGCATGGGCTCTAGGTGTGTGGGCTTCAGTAGTTGTGGCTCGTGGGCTCTAGAGCACAGGCTCAGCAGTTGTGGTGCACAGGCTTAGCTGCTCTGTGGCACGTGAGATCTTCCCAGACCAGGGCTCGAACCCATGTCCCCTGCATTGGGAGGCGGATTCTTAACCACTGCACAACCAGGGAAGCCCAAGAAGAGTATCTTTTAAAGCATAACTCAGACCTTGTCATTGCCCTGTATCTTCTCTACTTTCTTACCACATCCTATATAGGCTCAAATGATTGCCCCCGGTTTGCCTGGAACTGAGGGATTTCCTGAGACGTATGACCTTCCATACTCAACAGTCCTGGCAAGTCCAGCTTTCTTCCTATTTTATGTTTTAAAGGATACTCCTTTTATATTAACTTTTCTTTTTTTGCCTACTTTAGTTTGGAATAGACAAGAATAGAACATTTGTTCTCTCTGTTATCTCTCTTTTCAGTAAGAAGAAGGAATGGGGGGTGGAGGAAAGAGAAGAGACAGACTGATCCCAGGCTGGATTAGAGATGCTTGACTGGACTACTCTGTGCTGGGGAGATGAACTGGAAGAACCAAAGTTTCCAAACTAGCATAGTCATCTCCATTTACGCACAAGTAATTTTCTAGATTTTTCAGTGGCAGTTATTGTCTGGGTCCCAGGCAAAAATGACACGTCAGGCAAAATTTACTCTTTATTGGAGTACTTCTTCTATACTGTGCTTCCTTTTGCCTGCCTTACTTACTTGATACCAGCGGGCTGGCCACACTACCTTCGACTATTCCCCAGGCAGGACCTCTAAAAGTTCACTTTTTCCTTCCACAAACAATGAAAATGTTCATTCTGGAACGTTTGGTTGGTGGGGAAATAATTACATGCATAAAATAACTGGCACCAAGCTGTGAACAGATTTATTATATTCTCTTCTGAGTACTTAGACCTAAAACCGAAATAAAATGTGTTGAATTTTCTGCTCTTAACCATAAATGAGATACAATCCTCTGTTAAAAAATTAAAAAAAAACATTTCTGATTTTATGTTTAATGTAAATTTCTAAAAGTAAACTAGCTAAATCAAAGAAAAGGATTTTCAAAGTCACTGAATGACTCTCTTGAAAAGTTAAACCAACTTATTCTCCTGACAACAGTAGGTGGAAGTCTTGTTTCCTTGTATTTTTGTCAATACAAGTAGGTAATTGTCTTCTTTTCTATATGTTAAGATTTAAAATGGTGTCTTGTTAATTTACTTTGAATTTCTGTGAGAACTAATAAGATCAAACTTTTCTTCATGTTATCAGGTTATGTCTATTTCTTATTTGTAACTTTATCCATTTTTCCACTGAGGTGTTTGACTTTTAGTGTATAAAACAGTTAGATACAAAAAAGGTGAAATGACTAAGACTATAAAAAAGAGTATCTGATCCTTTAGTAGAGATGGTCTTCTAAGTAAAAAAGAAGAAGTTTTAATTAACAGATTTGCTGCATTAAAAACTAAATACATCTGCCCATCAAAAACATCCAAACTAAATTATAAAGCCGATAATAAAGTGAAAATTGTAAAAGATAACAGAAAAGAGTTAATATCCTTAGTATAAAAAGACCTATCACAACAGTACAAATGATAAATTCCAAAAAGAATGTGCAATTTAAAAGAAAAATCTAATTTGTGGAATGGGTAATAAGATATTTTGTTGTAGAGAACAAAGTGCAGTAGATTACCATTCTCTCCTAGGTAATGCCCCCTTTATTTTGTCTGGTTAGTGGGGAAATATCTGGAAACAGCATTGGAAACATTCTCCTTCTACCATATTTACCTCTTCCAAACTCTTTAAGCTGTGACGTGTGTATAACTTTATAATAAGCTATATTAGTGTTATAATAACATTATTACAGTTAGGTGGCAAATGTACTAATTCACTGAGGGGGCCTGAACCACTTTACCAATATGGAACAAACATAAAGTTTTAAATTCATAAATATAAAAAACTAAACATTATGATGCTATGCTCTTTTAGAGAAATATCTGTGGTATTATAATGCTCTCATAACATTATGTAACTGCATAAGAGTTATCAAAATTTTTAATATTTATGTATATGATCATTTATTTAACATTGTGCTTCCCCCATTAGAATGCATTCTTCTGAGGCAAGGACCCTGCCTGTTTTGCTAACTTTCTACTCTATTACCAGCACCCAGCACAGCATCTGGCATTGGTAGGAATAGTTTCTGATCAATGAATTAAAAACATATACAAACATGGGACCCTCTGGGAGAGGGGTCTAAGAAGTACCTGTGAAGTTAAGCAAAAAAAAAAAAAAAAGAAAGAAAGATGAAAAGATAGAAGTGGTGGTTTAAAACGATATCTGCAAATTCTTTGACACTCCTTTAAGAGGTGGAGCTTAATTCCTCTTCCCCTGTATGTCAGCTGGATTTAGTGACTAGCTTCCAATGAATAAAATAATGTGGAAGAGACAGTGTTTCCCTTATAAGACTAAGTCATAAACAGGCATTGTGGCTTTACCCCTGCATGTGCTCCACTCTTTTTCTCAGTGATCATTTGTTCTGGGAAAGTCAGTGGTTATTACATCATAAGGAAACTCAAGCAGCCCTATGGAGAAGTCCATGGCAAGGAACTGAGGCTTTGTACAACCAACAGCATTAATCTGCCAGGCAAGTAAGTGACCAACTTTGAAATGAATCTTCCACTCCCAGCGGAGCCTTCAGATAACCACAGCCTCAGCTCATGACTTGCCTGGAAACTCATGAGAAACCCTGAGCCAGAACCACCCAGTTTAGCCACCCCTGGATTCCGAATCCACAGAAACTATGAGATAAAAAAAATATTTATTGTTGTTCAAGCCACTAAGTCTGGGGTTGTTATACAACAATGGATGACTAATGTAATCAAGCAGTCAATAATTACTAATCAATAATTAATCAATCAAAACATACTGAAAAGCTAGGGTCTGGGGAGAGGTTTGGACAGTGATGTGTTTTAAAAAGTTCAAAGGGACAATCATTGACAGGAAGACACTGGAACTCACCAAGAAAGATACCCCACATCCAAAGACAAAGGAGAAACCACAATGAGACGGTAGGAGGGGCATAATCACAGTAAAATCAAATCCCATAACTGCTGGGTGGGTGACTCACAGACTGGAGGACACTTATACCACAGAAGTCCACCCACTGGAGTGAAGGTTCTAAGCCCCACGTCAGGCTTCCCAACCTGGGAGTCCGGCAACGGGAGTAGGAATTCCTAGAGAATCAGACTTCGAAGGCTAGCGGGATTTGATTGCAGGACTTCGACAGGACTGGTGGAAAAAGAGGCTCCACTCTTGGAGGGCACACACAAAGTAGTGTGCAAATCGGGACCCAGGGGAATGAGCAGTGACCCCATAGAGATTGAACCAGACCTACCTGCTAGTGTTGGAGGGTCTCCTGCAGAGGGAAGTACTCCTTGGCGTGAGCCCTCCAAGAATCTGTCATTAGCCCCACCAAAGAGCACAGGTAGGCGCCAGTGTTGGGTTGCCTCAGGCCAAACAACCAACAGGGAGGGAACCTAGCCACACCCATCAGCAGTCAAGCTGATTAAAGTTTTACTGAGCTCTTCCCACCAGAGCAACAGTCAGCTCTACCTACCATGGGTCCCTCCTGTCAAAAAACTTACACAAGCCTCTAAGATAGCCTCATCCACCAGAAGGCAGACAGCAGAAGCAAAAAGAACTACAATCCTGCAGACTGTGGAACAAAAACCACATTCACAGAAAGACAGACAAGATGAAAAGGCAGAGTGCTACGTACCACTTGAAGGAACAAGATAAACCCCCAGAAAAACGACTAAATGAAGTGGAGATAGGCAACCTTCCAGAAAAAGAATTCAGAATAATGAGAGTGAAGATGATCCAGGACCTCGGAAAAAGAATGGAGGCAAAGATGGAGAAGATGCAAGAAATGTTTAACAAGGACCTAGAAAAATTAAACAAACAAACAGGTGAACAATACAATACCTGAAATGAAAACTACAGGAGAAGGAAGCAATAGCAGGGTAACTGAGGCAGAAGAACAGATAAGTGACCTGGAAGACAGAAGGGTGGAATACACTGCTGCAGAACAGAATAAAGAAAAAAGAATGAAAAGAAATGAAGACAGCCTAAGAGACCTCTGGGACAACATTAAACGCAAAAACATTCTCATTATAGGGATCCCAGAAGGAGAAGAGAGAGAGAAAGGACCAGAGAAAATATCTGAAGAGATTATAGTCGAAAACTTCCCTAACATGGGAAAGGAAATAGACACCCAAGTCCAGGAAGCGCAGAGAGTCCCATACAGGATAAACCCAAGGAAAAACACACCGAGACACATAGTAATCAAATTGGCAAAAATTAAAGACAAAAATTATTGCAAGCAGCAAGGGAATAATGACAACGTACAAGGGAACTCCCATAAGGTTAACAGCTGATTTCTCAGCAGAAACTCTACAAGCCAGAAGGGAGTGGCATGATATACTTAAAGTGATGAAAGGGAAGAACCTACATCCAAGATTAGTCTACCTGGCAAGGATCTCATTCAGATTCGATGGAAAAATCAAAAGCTTTACAGACAAGCAAAAGCAAAGAGAATTCAGCACCACCAAACCAGCTCTACAACAAATGATAAAGGAACTTCTCTAAGTGGGAAACACAAGAGAAGAAAAGGACCTACAAAAACAAACCCAAAACAATTAAGAAAATGGTCATAGGAACATACATATTGATAATTACCTTAAATGTGAATGGATTAAATGCTCCAACCAAGACACAGGCTTCATCAAGACACAGGCTTGCTGAATGGATACAAAAACAAGACCCATATATATGCTGTCTACAAGAGACCCACTTCAGACCTAGGGACACATACAGACTGAAAGTGAGGGGATGCAAAAAGATATTCCATGCAAATGGAAATCAAAAGAAAGCTGGAGTAGCAATTCTCATATCAGACAAAATAGACTTTAAAATAAAGAATGTTACAAGAAACAAGGAAGGACACTACATAATGATCGAGGGATCAATCCAAGAAGAAGATATAACAATTATAAATATATATGCACCCAACATAGGAGCACCTCGATACATAAGGCAACCGCTAACAGCTATAAAAGAGGAAATCGACAGTAACACAGTAATAGTGGGGGACTTTAAACCTCACTTACACCAATGGACAGATCATCCAAAATGAAAATAAATAAGGAAACAGAACCTTTAAATGACACAATAGACCACATAGAATTAATTGATATTTATAGGACACTCCACCCACAAATAGCAGATTACACTTTCTTCTCAAGTGTGCATGGAACATTCTCCAGGATAGATCACGTCTTGGGTCACAAATCAAGTCTCAGTAAATTTAAGAAAATTGAAATCATATCAAGCATCATTTCTGACCACAACACTATGAGATTAGAAATTAATTACAGGGAAAAAAACGTAAAAAAACACAAACACATGGAGGCTATAAAAATACGTTACTAAATAACCAAGAGATCACTGAAGAAATCAAAGAGAAAATCAAAAAACTCCTAGAGACAAATGACAATGAAAACACGACAATCCCAAACCTATGGGATGCAGCAAAAGTAGTTCTAAGAGGGAAGTTTATACCTATACAAGCCTACCTCAAAGAACAAGAAAAATCTCAAATAAACAATCTAACCTTACATCTAAAGGAACTAGAGAAAGAAGAACAAACAAAACCCAAAGTTAGCAGAAGGAAAGAAATCATCAAGATCAGAGCAGAAATAAATGAAATAGAAACAAAGAAAGCAATAGCAAAGATCAATAAAACTAAAAGCTGGTTCTTTGAGAAGATAAACAAAATTGATAAACCATTAGCCAGACTCATCAAGAAAAAGAGGGAGAGGACTCAAATCAATAAAATTAGAAATGAAAAAGGAGAAGGTACAACAGACCCCGCAGAAATACAAAGCATCCTAAAAGACTACTACAAGCAATTCTATGCCAATAAAATGGACAACCTGGAAGAAATGGACAAATTCTTAGAAAGGTATAACCTTCCAAGACTGAACCAGGAAGAAATAGAAAATATGAACAGACCAGTTACAAGTAATGAAATGGAAACTGTGATTAAAAATCTTCCAACAAACAAAAGTCCAGGACCAAATGGCTTCACAGGTGAATTCTATCAAACATTTAGAGAAGAGCTAATACCCATCTTTCTCAAACTCTTCCAAAAAATTGCAGAGGAAGGACACTTCCAAACTCATTCTATGAGGCCACCATCACCCTGATACCAAAACCAGACAAAGATACTACAAAAAAAGAAAATTACAGACCAGTATCACTGATGAATATAGATGCAAAAATCCTAAACAAAATACTAGCAAACAGAATCCAACAACACATTAAAAGGATCATACACCATGAACAAGTGTGATTTATCCCAGGGATGCAAGGATTCTTCAATATATGCAAATCAATCAATGTGATACACCATACTAACAAACTGAAGAATAAAAACCATATGATCCTCTCAATAGAGGCAGAAAAAGCTTTTGACAAAATGCAACACCCATTTATGATTAAAACTCTCCAGAAAGTGGGCATAGAGGGAACCTACCTCAACATAATAAAGGCCACATATAACAAACCCACAGCAAACATCATTCTCAATGGTGAAAAACTGAAAGCATTTCCTTTAAGATCAGGAACAACACAAGGATGTCCACTCTCACTACTATTATTCAACATAGTTATGGAAGTCCTACCGTGGCAATCAGAGAAGAAAAAGAAATAAAAGGAATACAAATTGGAAAAGAAGTAAAACTGTCACTGTCTGCAGATGACATGATACTATACATAGAGAATCCTAAAAATGCAACCAGAAAACTACTAGAGCTGATCAATGCATTTGGTAAAGTTGCAGGATACAAAATTAATGCACAGAAATCTCTGGCATTCCTATACACTAATGATGAAAAATCTGAAAGAGAAATTAAGGAAACACTCCTATTTACCATTGCAACAAAAAGAATAAAATATCTAGGAATAAACTTACCTAGGGAGACAAAAGACCTGTATGCAGAAAACTATAAGACACTGATGAAAGAAATCAAAGATGACAAAAACAGATGGAGAGATATACCATGTTCTTGGATTGGAAGAATCAATATTGTGAAAATGACTATACTACCCAAAGCAATCTACAGATTCAATGCAAACTCTGTCAAATTACCAATGGCATTTTTTACAGAACTAGAACAAAACATCTTAAAATTTGTATGGAGACACGAAAGACCCCGAATAGCCAAAGCAGTCTTGAGGGAAAAAAACGGAGCTGGAGGAATCAGACTCCCTGACTCCCTGGAGGAGTCAGACTCCCCGACTTGTAATACTACAAAGCTACAGTAATCAAGACAATATGGTACTGGCACAAAAACAGAAACATAGATCAATGGAACAAGATAGAAAGCTCAGAGATAAACCCATGCACCTATGGTCAACTAATCTATGACAAAGGAGGCAAGGATATACAGTGCAGAAAAGACAGTCTCTTCAATAAGTGGTGCTGGGAAAACTGGACAACTACATGTAAAAGAATGAAATTAGAACACTCCCTAACACCATACACAAAAATAAACTGAAAATGGATTTGAGACCTAAATGTAAGACCAGACACTATAAAACTCTTAGAGGAAAACACAGGAAGAACACTCTTTGACATAAATCACAGCAAGATCTTTTTTGATACAGCTCCTAGAATAATGGAAATAGAAACAAAAATAAACAAATGGGACCTAATGAAACTTCAAAGCTTTTGCACAGCAAAGGAAACCATAAACAACATGAAAAGACAACCCTCAGAATGGGAGAAAATATTTGCAAATGAATCAATGGACAAAGGATTAATCTCCAAAATATATAAACAGCTCATGCAGCTCAATATTAAAGAAACAAACAACCCAATCCAAAAATGGGCAGAAGACCTAAATAGACATTTCTCCAAAGAAGACATACAGATGGCCAAGAAACACATGAAAAGCTGCTCAACATCACTAATTATTGGAGAAATGCAAATCAAAGCTACAATGAGGTATCACCTCATACCAGTTAGAATGGGCATCATCAGAAAATCTACAAACAACAAATGCTGAAATGCTGGAGAGGATGTGGAGAAAAGGGAACCCTCTTGCACTGTTGGTGAGAATGTAAATTGATACAGCCACTATGGAGAACAGTATGGAGGTTCCTTAAAAAACTAAAAATAGAATTACCATATGATCCAGCAATCCTACTACTGGGCACATACCCAGAGAAAACCATAATTCAAAAGGACACATGCACCCCAGTGTTCACTGCAGTACTATTTACAGTAGCCAGGTCATGGAAGCAACCTAAATGCCCATCGACAGACGAATGGATAAAGAAGTAGTGGTACATATATACAATGGAATATTACTGAGCCATAAAAAGGAACAAAATTGAGTCATTTGTTGAGACGTGGATGGAACCAGAGACTGTCACACAGAGTGAAGTATGTCAGAACGAGAAAAACAAATATCATATATTAATGCATACATGTGGAACCTAGACAAATGGTACAGATGAACCAGTTTGCAGGGCAGAAGTTGAGACACAGATGTAGAGAACAAACGTATGGACACCAAGGTGGGAAAGCCATGGGGGGGTGGGGATGGTGGTGTGCTGAATTGGGTGATTGTGATTAACATGTACACACTGATGTGTATAAAATTGATGACTAATAAGAACCTGCTGTATAAAAAAATAAATTAAATTAAATTAAAAAATTAAAAAAAAAAAGGGCTTCCCTGGTGGTACAGTGGTTAGGAATCTGCCTGCCAATGCAGGGGACAGGGGTTCGTGCCCTGGTCCGGGAAGATCCCACATGCCGCCGAGCAACTAAGCCCGTGCGCCACAACTACTGAGCCTGCGCTCTAGAGTCCACAAGCCACAACTACTGAGCCCACATGTCACAACTACTGAAGCGTGCGCACCTAGAGCCTGTGCTCCGTTAACAAGAGAAGCCCGCGCACCGCAACGAAGAGTAGCCCCTGCTCGCCACAACCAGAGAGCCTGCACACAGCAACGAAGACCCAACACAGCCAAAAATAAACAAACAAACAAACAAACAAATAAATAATAAATTTATAAAAACAAAAAAACAAAAACTAATACTAAACTTTCTTTGGATTACTTGTATGAAATATATTAATATAAATGTTTCAGACATTACATGAAATTCCTAAAAATCCTATAGGTACTGGTAGAATGTTATGTCATAATTCTAGTTATTACTTTAAAATGTGTATCTCAGAAATAACTAAATAACTAAATTTCCTTGTCAACTGAATTATCATGAACTTCCATCAAATCTTTAACCGTGGTCATTTTTAAGTCTTTGTCATTTACAGACAGTTCTGGGTGTACTCTGATGCTTTTGCAAAGATGTTCCTATAAAAGGGTTTCATCTGCAAGGAATTCATGGAAGAGACTGACAAGCACAGGTTTCTGGTAGCTGACTATACTGCTGAACTGAATGAATAAGCATTTTCAGAACTCTAATGGAAAACTGATGAATTCATAGAAGTGCTAACAAAAGATCAAGATGAAAAAAATTAATTACATGGGACTGAGTGAACTGATGAGGATGATTTTAAGTTTTGTGACTTTGTTTGAATAAAAAAAATCTACTTAGATAAGCAGGTTGAACATTAAGCAAGATGCAAATATTTAATATTTTTCTTCCCTAAATGCAAAGTAATGGTTTGTGTTTGAGATGTACACTTATTGGTAATCTGGCTATCATTTTATATATTTAGTCACTGCTCTAAGGAAAGCTTTTAGTCTAGAAAGTACTTTATATACTTTTGAGTACCTTCAACTTCAATTTCAGACTCCTCGTATTTCAAATGTGAACTTGTCTTAATCAGTTGGAAAGAATGTAGAGATTTATGGAACTAATTTAAGAAATAGAGCACTTCTACTGAGAAAAGTTTTCTCATATCAACACTAGATAAAAAAATGACTTAGTTTGATATAAGAATTACAGTCATTTACAGGAGAGTTTCCACAATGATTTTTCCCTTAAATTTGTTTCAAATAAATTAAATGTGACACCTCTATATCAACAAAAAAGAATAAAAAAGTTCAAAGCTGATTCTGATAGCCTCCAAGGTTGAAAATCACAGTTATATACTTTCCTCACTACTTTTGTCCACAGAAGTGTTGTATTTAAGTCAAATCTATTTTAAGATAAACCACATTTTAAATGTAAATATACTCTACTAGGGAAACAATTCATAACTTACTTAAAAATAACCTGCTATTAAGGTTAAATTTTAGTGGTAATCTCTTTAAAGGTCATATTTTTTTTCACACACACACACTGTATTTTATTTTTACAAGAGATAAATAAACTGACACCAAGCATTGTAAATGGATGACCACAACAAAAGCAACGACTGCAATTACCAAACACGAAACACACTCATACTATGTCATAATATTGACATAGTATGAATATATGAGTAGTATGAATATAGGTCCTAACAGGTCCTTTACTTTGCAGTGAAAATTGATTTGTATATTTTTGCAGTGAAAACTGATTTGTATATTTTTTGCCTCTGAGTCCTTGTGGGATTTTTTTTTTTATTCAAACAGAAAGTCACAAAAATTATAATCATCCTCATCAGTTCACTCAGTCCCATGTAGTTAATTTTTTTCATCTTGATCTTTTGTTAGCACTTTTATGAATTCATCAGTTTTCCATTAGAGTTCTGAAAATGCTTATTCATTCAGTTCAGCAGTATAGTCAGTTACCAGACACCTGTACTTGTCAGAGTCTTTTCCATGAATTCCTTGAAGATGAAACCCTTTTACAGAAACATTTTTGCAAAAGCATCAGAGTACACCCAGAACTGTCTATAAATGACAAAAGACTTAAAAATGTAAAGGTCATATTTTTTTTCAATAACATTTTTGTCTCTATCTTTTATGTGTACAATGGACCCTGATCTTAATATCTGATGTAATTTATAATCTCCTAAAAGGACAGGATTGGTAACCTCTCTTGATCTGCTACACCTGTTTCAAAGTCATACAAATACAAATACTATGTTCAATTCATTTTAACTTTTTTCTTCTTTTAAGAAAATAGAAATGAAAACAAAGCTCTTGCCTAGATACCATTAGCATACTTACAGATTGATGAATAAAAGGCATATCTTGTGTAGCTGCTAGTCTACTAGAGAAACCTGTGCTACCATCTGGGATGCCAAAATTTAATGGTTCTCTCTTCTTAATAATGATCTGAAAGATTAATCGAAAGAGAATTATAGGAACATTTTACACATCACTATATAAACACAGACAAATTAACTGACCAAAGCATTTTATAATTATTTAAAATATGTTCTACCTTTCTTCTTTTAAAATTTACAATGTAAAAAAAATTTTTTTAAGTCTATATAGAGCACCAAAATTCTTAGGCAATTGTCACACAAATCAGTTGCATACTAAGAAAAATTACATTTCACTTTTTTCTAAAACAATAAATTTTCCTCTTCCTCTTTCCCTACTTTCCCTGGACCCCCCAAAATATACTTAGGCATTTTTAGTCACTGTATTAAACAAGAACGTGTATCATATCCTACCAGAAGTATAACCAGTTCTCTAAGCATGTGGGTATCTATGAATACATTAACTTTTTCAGGCCAGTAGTATTAGTTTTGTAGCTTAAAAGCATTTTCATTCTAACTAAGGTACTATTATAATATACTGAGTTCCTATTAAGAGCAGCAAAATATACTTTCAAAATAAAAGGTACTCATCTACTAAGAAATTCACTTAAAACTCCTTGAAAAATATACAACTTAATGCATTTGGACCACTCAACAAAAACAACTATGATTACAGCATGTAAATGTTATCAGCCTTGAAAATCTAAAAATAAATATACAGATGAAACTGGCTGGAAGGTAGAAGAGGGTGAAAAACCCTATTAGAGAATTGTGGAATAAACAATGTCCTCATTTTATAAGTATATTTATAAAAAATATTTTCTGTGCTTGATTGAACAATGGAACTTTAAGTATTTTTTTCTTTTGAAAACAGCAGGATGACTGATGAGGTAGATTGGAATAAAAACATTACAGTATTTGAAAAGGGGGTAAGAGGGGTAAGGTGGTATGAAATAAACCCCCATTTACCATAGTATGCAGTCAGTGGACAATATCTGTGATTGGTAAATCAAGACATAGCAATATAAGAATACTATATACAGATATGATGAAAAATGCTAGAAGCCCAACAGAAAAAGTTATGGGTGGCTGCTTTTAGAAAGTAGAACTGGTATGAAGGATGATGGGGCAGAAGTCTATTGCTTTTCATTATAAGCTCTTCTATAGTCTTTGATTTAAAAACAATTTTCAGGGACTTCCCTGGTGGCACAGTGCTTAGGAATCCGCCTGCCAATGCAGGGGACATGGGTTCGAGCCCTGGTCCAGGAAGATCCCACATGACACAGAGCAACTAAGCCCGTGTGCCACAACTACTGAGCCTGTGTGCCACAACTACTGAAGCCCGTGCCTTAGAGCCCGTGCTACGCAACAAGAGAAGCCACCACAATGAGAAGCCCGTGCACCGCAATGAAGAGTAGTTCCGGCTCGCCGCAACTAAGAAAGCCCGTGTGCAGCAACGAAGACCCAACACAGCCAAAAATAAATAAATAAATAAATAAATAAATAAATTTAAAAACAACTTTCAAATGTACACATACTATTTTGATAAAAAGAAAGGAAAATACTCAGCCATTGCTCTTTTTCTAATAATTCCCTGCCTCTTTAAGTGATTGTCCATATATAACATATAACTCAAAGGGGACAAAATAAAGTGTGGATGACTACACAAACCCACAACAATTACACTAAGTTCTCAGAGCCTTGCATCAGTTTGATAATGGTTATAAACAATGGAAACTACTTATCAGTTTGTAGACATCACTAAACTGTGAACTAATCTTTTAAGGTTAGAACTGTATCTTATTCAGCTTAGTCTCCATAGCAGAGACTGGAGTCTAGAATCTGACATACAGTTGGATTCCTATAAATGCTTAGACACAATTTTAAAAGACTTGGGGGTACAATTTACTAGATCTGTGTCCAGGTCACTTGAATATATAAGCTTCTTTAACATGACAGAAAACGCAATTAATTGCTAATTAGAAATACCAATTATACCAATTTTAATTATAGGAATCTGAAGAGCGGTTTAATAGTTTAATCTCCAAAAGCACAAATCTTTAACATACTTTCTGGGTTTTCCTTATAGTTGGTGTCATGTCCTTAAAATAGTCAGGTTCCAGTTGTTCTAAAGCATTTTGCTGTGTTGCCACATTCCCATTCCCTCCTTCAATCTTTACACTTGTGGGTGCATCTTCATCCCAGGACGTCCACTCTTCAACATCTGTCTAAATTTAAATGATCAATATTGTCAGCCACAAAATTCATCATTTATTAGAAAAATGAGCTTTCTAAAACATTGGTTATTCAAACTTTTTTGACCAATGGAAAAATACAAATTTTATACCACATACCAAAACTAGATGAAAAGTTTAAAAGAAATATTCATATGAGTTGGGACATTCTGTTCTACCCATTAAAAACAGACAAACAACAAAACAAATTTTTTTTGCTTTAAAAATTGAACTGACATTAAAACTACAACCCACAGAAGGAGACTTGGAACTTGCAATATAACCTTAACCAGGTTTATTGCCTGATAAAATAATAAATAATAACATTCTTGATAGTATTTAAATAAGATAGAGTCCCAAACATAATATTCAACATATCCATGAAGTAACCTGCAAATGAACAATGAAGAAATCTCAACTTGAATGGAAAAAGTCAATCAACAGACACAAACCCCAAGATGATATAAATGTTGGAATTATCTAAGACTTTAGGGCTTCCCTGGTGGCACAGTGATTGAGAGTCTGCCTGCTGATGCAGGGGACACTGGTTCGTGCCCCGTTCTGGGAAGATCCCACATGCCGCGGAGCAGCTGGGCCCGTGAGCCATGGCCACTGAGCCTGCGCATCTGGAGCCGGTGCTCCACAGCGGGAGAGGCCACAACAGTGAAAGGCCCGCATACCGCAAAAGAAAAAAAAAAAAAAAGATAAGACTTTAAAATAGTTATTATAAAAATGCTCTAATAAGCAATAGCAAACACTCTTAAAACCAATTAAAAAAAAGAAAACCTCAGCAAAGAAACAGAAAATAAAGAACAAAATAAAAATTTTAGAATAAAAAAATTTAATAACAACAATAAAAATCCTGACCCTGACTACTAAATTAATTTCATGACATACTAATGGTCGGCAATCCAGTTTGAAAAATATGGTTCTGGAACACTTATTCAACATTCAAAAAAAAATTTACCTGCTTAGGAACTGATGAATAATCAACTGTAGTTGGCAAAGTTATTTGGTCTCCACTTAATTTCCGTCCTCTGCCAGATCTGAAACAAAAACGAAATAATTTATTTCAAGAAACTACCAAAGCAAGCATGGGTAAAAGCACTACGGACAGTAACTTAAGGCTTATAAGAGAAGGTCTTTTTCAATTTTTGCATTATTTATTTTAATAATTAACAATTGTTAAGATATGAAAAGAAAAATTTGTTAAGATATGAAAAGAAAAGGCATATATCAAATATCTTTTAAATATTTTAAAAATACTGGACAGGATAACACAACGGCTTTTTGGCTTAGGATTCAGAATTATAGTCAAACTCAGGAGGAATATAAAGCCAAAAACAAAAACACAAACTGATTTCAAACCATGTTCCTAAGAGTACTGTGAATTCTGTAAGTGAAGCTCTCGGATACCTATGCTGTTTTAACCAAGGTGGCCTGGCTTTTGTCTTACATAGTTGGTTTCTTATTAAGATTACTATTAAACTATTAAGAAGTTTGAAAATCACTGGCTTGAACTATAAACTGTACCCAACAAGTTTTAAGGATTAGTGGGAAAAGTACTATATTAAAGAAGATAAGTATTGTCATAGAGTTAAGAGCATGGGCTATGGAATGTGTGTAAACCATGGTTTTCAATGTTACTTCTATTAACTATGAATCTAGTTAGAATTACCTATCTCTCAGCCTGAGTATCCTCATTTGTAAAAGGCAGGTATTCAAACCTACCTTTGCAAGGTTGTTGTGAGGATTTAACTGACATTTAAAGTAGCTAGACACTAGACTGTGCCTGCTTTTTAATAAGACATTAAAAAATGGTAGCTATTATAAATGATTAGTCACTTGCTTCATTTCAAATAATCTATGAAGCATCTGCTTAGAACTAGTTGGTAAAGTCAGCTAAGTTTAGAAATCATACTTTGTTTAAAGGATGAATAAAAAAAGTAATACAGTCTACTACTAAATTTATGATGTAAACCTGGTATTTTAGAACACATGATCTAGGTTCTTTCTGAAAAGAAAAGCTTATTCTAACAAAGGGTCAGTTTTCTTTAAACTGAACATACAATCAATCCTAAACATATTTACGTTGACAAGAGAAGTTCATAGTGACAACAAAAATGTCCTTAATAGTTTTAAATCAAATGCAGTATCTTATACTAAAAGTAATCTATATTCAACAAAAGTTTTAGAAAATAACAGATGCAAAGAGAAAAACACCTATAATTTATCACCACTGTTAACACAACTACTTTTTAACCTCCAGCCTCCTGGTATTAATACCCATACTCATCCTGCTTTAACCTAGTTTTTTCTGGCTATGCTACTTCTAACAATAAATTCAATGCCACTTAATCTTCAGAGTTTTAGTAGTTATAAAATGGCCATTTAGCTTGAGATGACATTTCCTGGCCTCCCTTGCAGCTAGGTGGCTAAGCTCTGGATAATAGGCTGTGAACAGAATTGTGTGTAACTTCTAAATCATATCCACTAAAAAAAAGAGCTGATTGCCCTCCATTTCCTCTTTTATTCTATCCTACTCTTACTGTGGTGGTACTTTTTTCACAGTACTCCTAGGCCAAAAGAAATACCTAACAATTCCACTGATTAAATAGGCCCAAACAATTTAATACTTATGTATGTCCTATCTGCTTAGTAGCCATAAGAAAAAAATACATATGAATTTAAAGAAAAAATAATATGTTGATTTCACTCTTTAATAACCACAATTACTTATTAATGGAATGTGTGTGCCTGTTGGATACTGCACAGCTTCTCAAGCCTTGGACTCACCCTTATTTTCTGTTCCAAATTAATTTTGGTTTAGTACTTGCTTTTAATTACAACCTAGCTTTGCAAAGATAAGTCACCCAAAATACAAGTAAACAAAAACTTATCTCAAATATTCAAGAACATCATCAAAACATACTGCAGGATCTAATGTTGCAAATGTGAACTACCTAGGGCCAACAGATTGTTTGGTGCTTAATAGACACTATCACATTCATTGTGTTTTGTTGGAAAATTTAAAGTATCCTACAGTACCCCATGAGTGTAATGCAAGCCCTGAAGTACCTTGGCATAAGGTTTAGGAACTATAGCTCTAGGGTCCAGTAGAATGACAAAATAGAAGGAATGTGAGTCTTTGAATGACTTACTGAAGCAGAAGGACTTATCTACCCTGGACTACTTGTACATTCTGGAATATTATTTAAGAGACAAAAAAAATATCGATTCTGTTTGGGGTTTCTCTGTTAAAAGTTGTTTTTTTTTTTAACATAAAAATAACACTCATAATGTAGTATGTAAAGAAATACCTATGGGGGCTTCCCTGGTGGCACAGTGGTTAAGAATCTGCCTGCCAATGCAGGGGACAGGGGTTTGAGCCCTGGTTCCAGAGGATCCCACATGCTGCAGAGCAACTAAGCCTGTGTGCCACAACTACTGAGCCTGCGCTCTAGACCCTGCAAGTCACAACTACTGAAGCTCGCGTGCCTAGAGCCCGTGCTCTGCAATGGGAGAGGCCACTGCAATGAGCGGCCCGTGCACCACAAAGAAGAGTAGTCCCCGCTCGCCACAACTGGAGAAAGCCCGCACACAGCAACAAAGACCCAGTGCAGCCAAAAATAAATAAATAAATAAATAAATAAAAAGAAATACCTATGCCTAATTCCACCTAACCATCTTAAAACATCCTGATAATAAAACAATTACGTACATAAAAACTTTCTGATGATTATTAGAACAATGAAAGTTAGTTTGTTTATCTCTGAAATTCTGTAGTACTAAGAATGTTATGGAAGATGTAAGAATTTGTAAGAAAAGAACTGAACCTCTACTTTCTAGATCTGAAAAAATATATAAAAATCTGAAAAAAATATAAAAAATACTAGAGATTAATAAATGAATATTGCAATCAAGATATTTAGCTTAAATGTAGTATGTCCTGCCTTTTTGTAGTTATGAAGGTATCTAAAATCAGCAAGAAGATAACCAGGTCAATTTGAAGATAAAATTTCTTTACCTGCATATTAATCTCTTTAGGAATGAGAATACTGTTGCTAGGCAGGTACAAACTTTAAATAACCGAAACTGTGTGATAGCCATGGTGGGAATCAAAACCTGTGGAAAAAAGCACAAAAATAAATGCATTAAGGTGATTTCATAAGCTATACTCGTGTTCTGAAGTCAACCTGAAAAGTCCTACTATGAACTGTAAAAATCAGACATATTTTTTACTTTCCTTTAGAAAGTACAAATATAACACAGTAAATTAAAAAATTAAAATGTAAATCATATTGACAAGAAAGTTTTGAAGAGTTTTGAATAGTTGGGAGGAAAAAAAC
The DNA here is from genome assembly GCF_964165515.1 of Mesoplodon bidens. Taxonomy (NCBI): domain Eukaryota; kingdom Metazoa; phylum Chordata; class Mammalia; order Artiodactyla; family Ziphiidae; genus Mesoplodon; species Mesoplodon bidens. Next base: position 51,680,494 of record NC_138173.1, on the reverse strand, counting down.
CTTTTTGAACTATTCTCAGAATGGTTTTTTAAATTGTACTTAAATTATCTATTTACAATTTATTTATAATTTGTTTTCTATTAAAAAATGAAAAATCAAAAAAGTATAAAACAGTATATACTGAGTCTTCTGTACCTTTTGAAATTTGAATCATATGAACATATTAATACTATTCAAAATATTTAAAACTTTTAACTTCTAGACAGATACATTTTATCACACCCATTTTGTAGATGAGGAAATTAAGACAGGTCAAATAACTTATGGGCAAATAGCTAATAAACTGGAAGTGAACTATAGAGATCATCTAGTCCAGTGGTTCACACATATTTAAAGAAATAATGATAACTGGGCCCACCCCTAGTAAATCAATTAAATCATATTCTCTGAGGGGTAAAGTCCAGTTATAGCTAATAAGCCAACAGAGAAGATAGAAAATACTCAATAGAAAAGGTAGCAGAAAACAAGGTAAAGGAGAACAAATATTAGATGGGACAACGAATAGCAAGAGGATAGAATTAAACCCAACTGGAGCAATAATCTCATTAAATGCAAATTTAAAGCCAGAGATTGTTAGATAGGATTAAAAAAAGGAATTATATCATTACATGCTGCCTGCAAAAAATGTACTTTAAGTATAAAAACACAAATAGGTTAAAAGCAAAAGGATGAGGGAAAAATATACCATGCTAACACTAATCAAAAGAAAGTTAAATTGACTATTTCAATGTCAGAGAGTAGTTTTTAGGGAAAATAATATTAGCAGGCACAAAAATGTTCATTTCATAATGATAAAGGGGTCAGTTAATCAAAAGTACATAAGAACCCGAAACACATGTCCCTAATAACAAATTATGCCAATATCATAAAAGAGAGGTGACATTACTAGAGAGTCTGCAAATATGAAGAGTATATTGAGAAAGTATTATAACTTTATGCCTATATTTGACAAGATGAAATGGACAAATTCCTTGAAAGAAACAAGTTATGAAAGCACAGCAAGAAAAAACAGATAACCTGAAAATCTCTGTATTTATTAAAGAAATTGAATTTGTAGTTAAAAATCCCCCAAGCCCAGATGGCTTCATGAGTGAATTCTATCAAATACTTAAGAAGTAATACCAATTCTACACACACTGCCAGAAAACTGAAGGAGAGGGATTTTTTATCAACTCACTCTTTGAGGCTACCATTACACTGATACTAATCTAAACCAAAGACATTATCAGAAGAGAAAACTAGAGACCAGTATCTTATGAACAGACACAAAACTCCTTAAAAACAACCAACTAGAAGTAGAAGGGAACTTTCTCAACCTGACCAAGGACATCTATGAAAAACCCATAGTAACATGAGACTTAATGGTGAAAAACTGGACACTTCCCACCTAAGATTATGAACAACATAAGCACATCTGCTTTTGTCACTTCTGCTTAACACTGTAGCAGAGGTTCTGGCCAGTGCAATCAAGCATGAAAAGGAAATAAAAGGCATTCAGATTGGAAAGGAAGAAGTAAAACTGTATCTATAGTCTATGTTGAAAATTCAATGGACTCTATAATCAACTGTATTTTTATGTTAGCAACAAATGATCACAAACTAAAATTTTTAAAAATTATAAGAGTACAGAAAATATAAAGTACTTAGGGACAAATCTAATGAAAGACTTATGTATTGGAAACTATAAAATACTGCTGAGAGAAATTAAAAGACCCTTATTCACTTAAAGATCTTTCATGGCTCAAAGACTTGATACTGTTAAGATATCAAATCTCCCTAAACTGAACTACAGATTCAGTGAAATCCCAATCAAAATCTCAGCAAGCTTTTTTCTCTAAAATTTGATAAGCTAATTCCAAAATTCATATAGAAACGTAAAGGACCTATAACGGTCAAAACAAGGTTGAAAAAAATCAAAGCAGAAGGGCTAATACTACCTGATTTCAAGATTCATTATAAAGCTACAGTAATCAAAGTGATGTAGTACTGGAGTCAAGACTGATAAATAGATCAATGGAATAGAATGGAAGGTATAGAAATAGACCCACAAAATATGAACAACTGAAATTTATGAACATGTGAAGGCCATTCAGTGGAGAAGGGACAGTCTTTCTGACTAATAGTGCTGGAAAAACTGGATACCCATATGCCAAAAAAAAGCCACCAAAACCCAAAAAATTTCAATCCATATTTCACACCATTTACAAAAAGTACTCAAAATGGACCACAGACGTAAATATAAAACCTAAAACTAGGACTTCCCTGGTGGCACAGTGGTTAAGAATCTGCCTGCCAATGCAGGGGACATGGGTTCGAGCCCTGGTCCGGGAAGCTCCCACATGCCACAGAGCAACTTAAGCCCATGTGCCACAACTACTGAGACTGCTCTAGATTCCCGCAAGCCACAACTACAGAGCCTGTATGCCACAATTACTGAAGTCCACGCACCTAGAGCCTGTGCTCTGCAACAAGAGAAGACACCACAATGAGAAGCTTGAGCACCGCAAGGAAGAGTATTCCTCGCTTGCTGCACTTAGAGAAAGCCACAAGCAGCAATGAAGACCCAACGCAGACAAAAAAACCCAAAACTAAAACTAAAACTAAAACTACAAAACATCTAGAAAAATAAAACTGGACAAAATCTTTGTGACCTGGGTTAGGCAAAGATTTTTTTAGATATGACACCAAAAGCGCAATCCATAAAAAAAAAATGTATAAACAGGGCTTCACCAAAATTTAAAACTTCTACAATTCAAAAACAATAAAAAGGGCTTCCCTGGTGGTGCAGTGGTTGAGAGTCCGCCTGCCGATGCAGGGGACACGGGTTCGTGCCCCGGTCTGGGAAGATCCCACATGCCGCAGAGCGGCTAGGCCCGTGAGCCATGGCTGCTGAGCCTGCGCATCCGGAGCCTGTGCTCTGCAAGGGGAGAGGCCACAACAGTGAGAGGCCCGCCTACCGCAAAAAAAAAAAAAAAAAAAAAAAAAAAAAAAAAAAAAAAAAAAAAAAAAAACAATAAAAAGACAAGCCACAGACTGCAAGAAAATCTTTGCAAAGCATGTATCTGATAAAGAACTTGTATCTGGAATACATAAGAACCTCTCAAAACTCGGTAAGAAAACAACTTAATTTTTAAAAAATGGGCAAAAGGTGTGAATAGACACTTCACCAAAGAAGATATACAATGGTAAATAAGTACATTGAAATAATGGTCAACATCATTAATCATCAGAGAAATGCAAATTAAAACAACACTTAGTGCTCGCTTTGGCAGCACATATAGTAAAATTGGAACAATACAAAGATTAGCATGGTCCCTGTGCAAGGGTGACACACAAATTCATGAAGCGTTCCATTTTTTTTTCACTTTGTTATACAGCAGAAACTAACACAACATTGTAAAACAATTATACTCCAATAAAGATGTTAAAAAAAAGAAACTTAAAAACCATTACACACATGTTAAAATGGCTCAAATTAAAAATACCAAGTACTGTCAAGGATGTGAAGCAACCATAACTCTCATACACTGGTAGTGGGAAGGTAAAATGATACAGCCATTTTGGAAAACAGCTGGCAGTTTCTTACAAAGTTAAACCAACATGTAGCATATGACCCAACCATTCTACTCTTAGGAATTTACCCAAGATAAGTGAAACCATACACCCATTCAAAAATGTGTTGTTTTTGAATAGCAGCTTTATTTTTAATAGCTCCAAAATGGGAACAACCCAAATGTACATCCACAGGTGAATGGATAAACAAATTGTGGTATATACATATAATAGAACACTACTCAACAGTAAAAAAGAATGAACTACTACTACAAGCAATAGCATGGATATATCTAAAAATAATTAAGCTGAATGAAAGAAGCCAGACCAAAAAAGAATATATACTATATGATACCATTTATTAAAAAAAAACTCTAGAAAATACAAACAAATCTCTAGTGACAGAAAATAGATCAGTGGTGCCTTGAGATGGGGCAGGAAGGGGTGGGAAGGATGGAGTACAAAGGAGCACGAGTAAACACTTTTGGAGGTACTGGATATACTTACTATTTTGATTGTGGTGATGGTTTCACAGGAATGTATATATTAATCAAAACTGATAAAATTTTACATTTAAAAAATGTACAGTTCATTTTGTGTCAACTGTAGCTCAAAAATCTAGTAAAAACCACCTAATAAGACATTAAAAAAACAGTATTATGTCACGAGTTTTCAGATTCTGATTAGAATCTTAAAAGAATTCATTAATACCATTATTTTATATTGATTATTTGTAACTATGGAGAGCCAATTTTCAGTAGGAAACTAAGTCAATTAGTTTGACAAGAAACATATTACAGAATTTCTCTAGGAATGGAACTGACTTCACAGCAGCATTTCAACACACCATAATAGCTAACTCTTACTCTAATACAAGCTTTCTTAGTGCTTTACATGTAATAACTCGTTTAATGCTCAGAACAACCCTATGAAGGACTGGAGGTAAGTATTATTTTATTCCTATTTTAGATAGGGAAACCAAGGCACAGAGTGGTTAAGTAAGCTGCCCGAAGACACAGAGCTGTTAAGTTACAAAAGTGGAATCTGAACCCAGGTAGTCTAATGATTGAGTCCTAAAAGATCACACTCATACTGCCTCCCTATGATTAAATCAAAAGATATGATTTATATAAAAGAAATGCTAAGGAACTGGGAACTAGTTAAAGCCGTGGCAACCACAGGATAAAAAAAATTCTCAAAAATGGCAAAACAGGTATTATTTTGCAGCCTTTTAAACACAGTCATTATTTCCAAATATTTCTTTACACATTTTAGTCACCTATACCATATATGTACTACATATATTATCCTAACAATCACTAATATAAATATTTCTTAAAATGAGTTTTGGCATAAGTTAGAGTTAAATATATTAAGTAACCATAAGTTTCCTCATTCAGAGACTCAAAATAAATACACAAGAGGTAAAAGGAAACTAAAATTTGTTAATTCTTGAGAGATGGTTATTTTTCCAGTACAGAGGTAGAGTAGATCCCATGTTAAATCAAGTCACAAGAAATTACAGGTATGTATACACACACACACACACACAAACACATATACACACAGAGGAATGATGTTTCTGACGATGGAATTTTATGTTTTAGCTTTTCCTTGCCTTTCATCTGTCAAAGGAGGAAAATTACTGAGTAAACATTTAGAATCATTCTTATGTCGGGGTAATTTGAATATATCAATGTATCATCCAACTTCTTAGCTTTCTCAACCAGCAAACTTAAGATACACTGAAGTTAACTTTTCTGTTCAAGGTGAGGCAAAAACTAATAACAAAGTCACAACTAAAACTTATCTTACTCCTAGTCCATCAGTAAAAAGTTTCCAAGCAATCATTATAGTTGGTTAACACCAATATTTGGAGTAGAGTGATTCCATAAAACAAAAAAAGAAAACATAATTTAATATTTTTTTCAAAATAAAAAAACATAAACAGTGTATTTGGACTTCAGTTCTATACATATTTACTTAAAAGGGAATAAAATGTAACTTCAGTAATAATGATCACGGAGCCAAATTAAAAGGATAGCTGTATGTTCCACCTACGCAAAACTGAGATGCTGACTTTTATTTTAAAATTATCTTAAATGGGTATAAGCAATGAAATTTAAAATATAACATAAAAATTTAAATCTCCCTGGATAAATATACCATCACTGTACTAATATGCTATTTTTAAAAGTATTTCATGTGGATTAAAGGAGAGAGCACTGCTTTGTTCTCAATTACTAGATATGAGCAATAACCTCCTAAAGTCTTGAAAAGAGCATGTAATAATGTTCTCAACTAGTAAGATATTACACTGACTGGTTAAAAATTACATAATAAAAGATGGTGTTCACCTCTGATTGGGGGGATGGTATAGAAGCATGAAGGAACTAAGGTCTGTATCTCAATTTGAGTGGTGGCAACACCAGTTTATTTTACTGTATACACTGCTTGTGTACTATACCTTAATATGAAAGTTCAAAACAAAACAAAAATAATAAAAGTGAAACAAAACCAGAAAGCAAGGAAAATGCAGTTAACTCTTGCAGTACCTGATCCTAAACTGCTCTGTAGAGCCACTATTGCCAATCCCTTCTAAAGAAAGGCAAAACACTTTCTACTTCTAGGGTTAGAAGGGTATAAAGGGCAAGTAGACTCTTTTCAGTAAGAAGAGTTCCAAAAGGCTCCCTTAGCAATGTTCATGCATTTTGTACATGTGCAGGTTGTATCGCCATATGCGTTGAATGATTTTCTGAATGCCTATGCCTGGAGCTGGCCTACTAACTGAGAGGATGAAAAGAACGTGACTCTAAAATAAACTGAACGAAGAAAATATTAAGAATTTCACTGTTCAAGTAACTAAAATACTTCTGTCAAAAACATCCCCAAACAGCAATTTAACAGGATTCAAAAAATGCAACGTCTTTGACTCCTCCTTTCTCTTATCCCCTTACATGCAAACTGCCAAAAAGACCTAATTCCATTTCCCAATACTATCCACATTCTTCCCTATTTCCACTGCAATCTCCCTAGCATAAGCCTTTATTACTTCTTGCTGAACTATTGCAAAGTCTTTTTAATTGCAGTATTTTTCTCTTACTGCACCTATATTTTCTATTTTGTACCATAGTTATTTCTATATACTGTATTCATCCTGTACAATCCTTCCCGTGAGGATCCTATTCATCTGTTACCTCCAGTTACTATTTGCAAAATAAGACGTGAAAGAAAGGTTTGATTGCTTCAGTATGAGCAGAATGATGTGAACAATTAAGATAATGAACAAAAGCTTCATTTTAAAGCTAATTTGTAAAGAATAAAACTCTCAACCAAAAGAAAGCAAACTTCCCTAAATGAAGATTTAGCCTAAATTTTCAGAAAAATTATCAACAAAAAAAGAGAGTTAGAAAAGAGACCGTAGAGCATGTGGCATTAGGGAGAAAAGGGGAAAGAGGTGAGGAGATACTCTATCAGGATGTTTTGAAGGGAGAAGACATTTAATATTTAAGGACTGGGGAAAAGAGTCGGTCTCAGGATTTACATCAATGAAGAGTTGAGAATAAGTTTCATATAAAGGCTTGGTAACAACGGTCATCACCCTGCCACAAATATTGCTATGTGTCATTGTTCAATAAGTATTTGTCAACTTGAATGACTTTAATGGTAACTAAAAATAAAATTTAAAGTTTTGTTCCAACAGTAAATCAGAAAGTGGGACTATTATTGACACCAGAATAGAATTCTCTCCCTAGCAATTAAGAATATCCTCATTCTGTGGAAAAGTTGCTTTTGTGATTAATAAAAGAGAAAAACTAATATTCACTGACTAGCTACTATGTGCCAAGCACTACTTAAGTATTATCTCACCATAAAACCATCTTATGAGATAGATATTATTGTTCTCTTTTCATAGAATTGAAGCAGAGAGTAAGCTCATGTTTCCATGTTCCCACACCCAATGATCTAGATTCAAATCTAGGTCTATTTAATTCAAAAGCCAAGAATACCTCACTAACAATAAACATTCTTAGTAATTCAGTGATGGTATTATAAGTTCAAAGATAAATTTTCCAACCAATTGCAGCTGAAATGGGGGAAAATGCAATCATGTTAACCATCAAGCAACACTTTTGATTTTATCAATTACACTGATTTGAAGGCAGGAATCAGTTCTTTGGGACCCATACTTAATGTTCCAATCCATTTCAGCGTGTGTGTGTGTGTGTGTGTGTGTGTATCACACACATGTATATTTAGCACCTACTATGTAACAGATACTACCCCGGGTGATGGGAAACACTACTGACCCAGTACACAGAAACCCTGTGTATGCTGCTCAACTGTCACAAGCTAGTGACAATGCAAGGGACTAGGGAGGCAGGGCCCCATCAGTCTTGCTCAGTTGGTATTTCTAGATCTTAGCCAATGCTAAGCACATTGTAGGTACTGAAATATTTGTTGAACGAAGGGAAATTATCATTCCTTGAGCACTCAATATAGTTCTAGACAATGTACCTTCTATGGCCTCACTGGAATCCTAAAGACAAAGGAGGTGAGTTTCACTATTCCCATTTAACAGATGAGGCTCAACTGCTTGTGAAGTTCACGTTCACTCACCCAGAAGTTAAAGAGACTGACTCCAAAGCCCAGGCTCTTCCCACACCATACATCCCACTTAAGAAACCTCTTCTTAAATTTTACACTCATTGCCTCAGTTGATTTTTTTTTTTTTTTTTTTTTTTTTTGCGGTAGGCGGGCCTCTCACTGTTGTGGCCTCTCCCCCTGCAGAGCACAGGCTCCGGACGCGCAGGCTCAGCAGCCATGGCTCACGGGCCCAGCCGCTCTGCGGCATGTGGGATCTTCCCAGACCGGGGCACGAACCCGTGTCCCCTGCATCGGCAGGCGGACTCTCAACCACTGCGCCACCAGGGAAGCCCGCCTCAGTTGATTTTTGAAACGCTCTCTAGATCACCAATCTGAGAAGTACACATCTTAAGCTACTTGCATTTTTACTCCGTCGAAATACTTTCTAGAACTGAGAAATGCTAATATAATCTAATTTTAAAATTAAAGTTTCCTTAAAAATTACTACAAAAATACAAAAACTTGAGATATAGCCGAAATAAAGTTCAGAACCATAAAGCAACCTACCCTCAGCGCTTTTGGACAAATGACATCTCTAGGAAATCAACAGGAATGACAGTTTGGCTGTGTCAAGTGAAAAAGATTCACCTACAACTTTAAAAAAGAATGCTGCATTAGAAACTGAAAGATTAAATGTATCCTTCCTCCCTGTAATTCCATCCATGTAAACTGCTGGCGAGATCTTTTCAGTAGTCACTATATCACAAATTGTTAAATAAGCCAAGCCAAAATCTATGTTGGTACACACTAAACAAGTCACTAATTGCTGTATTTCTAAAACTATATTTTTGAATGTTTTTAATACCAAAATTTGAAACACCATGTAATCTAGTACAGAATATCCTCAAATTAAGTTTGTAAATCTCTGAAGTAGGTTAAGATATATCACAAGGCTCCAAAAATAAAACCACCTGACCTCACTTAAATTTGAAAAACCAAAGTTCGGTAGCGGCAAGAGAAGGGGAACTAGAAGTAGAACGTGAGAGCGAGCGAACACTGGACCATCTAAGGCAACTCAAAGTCAGGCCCTCAAATACCACTGAGGCTCTTACAAAGGCAAAGTAAAGTCTCCTGAAAGGCTCAAAAGGAACGAGTTTCATAACTAAAATGTTTTAACTTCAGATTATCCACTTGAAATTGTCTGATAAAAAAAAAAATCATACCCACTGTACAGATGCGAAAAACAACAGGAGCGTTTTCAGGTTGCACAATCCGACGCCATATGTACGGCGTTTGGTGAAAACGCTCTCAATTGCTCCAAGTGGGTGCCGAGTGGACTGGGATTTGGATTTTAGAAAAATCTGCTTGGGAAGGAGCAAGGCCTGTAGAGGAAGGGCAGGAAGAACGGGCAAATTTCCCTGTGGGGGGCGAATCTGGGGGCTCGGGAATTCCGCTTGCAGCACCGCAGCACGGTCTCCCACGCGTGAGCCCGCATGGTCAGGGCTGCACGCCCGGGGCCCGCTCCGGGTCGCGGTACCCTCACCCCAGAGGTCACCCTGACCCGGAAACAGTACCATAGAGTGGCAGTCGGCCTCGGTGGGGGGAAACCGGGTGGAGGGGTGAAAAGGAAGGTGGGAGAGCGGGAAGTGCGGGGCAGAGACGAGGGCTAACTGGGGAAGGGCAGAGGACACCCCCCCGCCAAGACCCGGGTCCGGATCGGGATGGGGGTTGGGGAGGGAAGCCCCTCGGCGCGCGAGCCGCACACACTCACCTGCCCCTCCCCCTCCCCGCCCGCCCGGCGGAGGCTCCGAGCTGCCGCGGGCTGCGCGCGCACACAAGGCGCGCGCACGCGCGCTGCCGGTCGCTTCCTCGAGCTTGCGCTCCGCCGGTTCAGTCCCAGCCCCGCTCATTCAAAGCCGGGCGCGCGCTCCGTCTCAGCCGCCGCTGCCGCCGCGCAGCTGCCATAGTCGCCCCGTCGTCGGGAAACCCTCCCCCAGCCCCACCTCCTGCCTCTCCTTAGCCCTCGAAGGCGGCTCTCAGTAGTCCCAAACTCTTGTTTCCGCACCCCGCCCCAGGTCCTGTCTGGCCCAATAGGCGAGAGGCTGCGGGTCCGGCGTCGGGGCTGAGAGCCAATGAGCGTTGGGGGCGGGGTGAGTGGCGGAGGCCGGCGTGGCAGCTGCCTGGGCTTCGTCAGGAGTAGGATTTTTGTGACCGTCGCTGGCTATACGGGCTGTTTTTTTGGTGAGTGTCTGGGCTCGTCTCGTGTTGCTCTAGTTTCTATACACAGTGCCTCCGCTCCAACCATGCCCCCTTTCCTTAAACCCACAGAATCCCTCTACCAGATGGGACCAAGAGAAATACGTGTTTAGATTGCAAAAAATGAGGGAGTCGTAGCTGTCTCAAGATGATGGATCTGGCCAGATCTCAATCATTCCACAACTTTAGGGGTGCGAAGCGCTGAGTTTAATTCAGAATTTAGGCTCTTGCTGGTAATTTTTGATTGAATTTCCTTTAACTGGAAGTTAAAAAGTGGCACTTCACCGTGTCCCTGCATTTGTTCCTGGCTTACTTACCGAGCTAGCCACTTTTCCAAATTAAGGTGTTCTTTTTCTATGGTTCTCTCTTTGAAACCTGATTGTTTTTTGTTTCTTTTCATCCTGTATGCTGTTAAAAGACTAGGATCCTTTGCTATTGTGGGTAAGGGGCCCTCAGAAAAGTATCTGCTCCACTGTTGTAACGTGACTGGTGAGGGAGGTTAGAAGTTTATACTGGTCAAAGACTGAAAGCTGTTCATGCAAATTGTTCCTCAACCAGCCTTTTTTTTTTTTTTAACCTCTTTTTTGGCTACAACTACCTTTGTTCTGTCACCCTGACCAGCACTTACCTACCCACTTAACTTTCCAGTACCTCCACTCCCTCCCCCCACCCCAGTCTATACCACATTTCTATTAATAATTTAACTTGTTTATCCTCAGGAGGGGAAGAAAAAGAATGTTTATTACTTTGATCTGGAATTATTCTGTGTAACCTTGGATAAGTTATTATATCCCTAAACTTCAGTTTCCTCATCAGTAAAATGGCCATAATAGTGCCTACTTCATGGTCAATGCTTACAAAGCTCTTAGGGCAGAGCCTGGTGCATAGCAAGCGTTCTTAAATAAGAGCTCTTACTGCCTGCTACTAGTACTGCATTACTACTAAATCATTCCCAGCAACTACAGCTCCCTAAGTCCACTTGACCCTCCACAGTCCCTTAAACACCTGTTCTAGCCCTTAAACTCTTCAAATGCCTAAATTCCAATAATTCAAAATTTCTAGAATTTTTTTTTGATTCCCAAAATCAAAAATCCAGGCTAGTTTACATCTTGATATGAACATGTTTTCAAAATGCTTTTCCTTAGTGACGTGTATCTTTGCTTCAGGTTATTTATTATATCCCTATGGTCTTTTCTTCCTTTCTGTAAAAATTATTCCTCAGTTTTCTTTATTAAATTTTCCATTTGCAAATGAAACAAAAGGTATATATTTTTCTAGAAACAAATAGTGAATACTTGTTTTCCAGCGCAACAACAAAACAAACAGAAAGCTTGCTAAAGACTGCAAACTTAAAATTTACTTTAAAAATACCTATAGGGCTTCCCTGGTGGCGCAGTGGTTGAGAGTCCGCCTGCAGCTGCAGGGGATGCGGGTTCGTGCCCCGGTCCGGGAAGATCCCACATGCTGCGGAGCGGCTGGGCCCGTGACCCATGGCCATTGAGCCTGTGCGTCCGGAGCCTGTGCTCCGCAACGGGAGAGGCCACAACAGGAGAGGCCTGCGTACCGCAAAAAAAAAAAAAAACAAAACCTATAAAAGAATATTTAAAAATCATCTTCAGTTGTTGAGTAGTAATCCCATAATTGGGGATCATAAGTGCCATAATTTGGGGTCTTGCTTGGGGACCACTCTTGGCAGTGTGCAATTTGAAGTCCTGTTCTCTGCCCAAGGCTTGGGTGGAGTGGGGAGGAGGACCACCAAATGTCAAGTGGGAGGAGCATAAGGGATAGAACTTGATATATGAAATATTTCTTTTTGGATTGCCTCTTTTTCATGGGGTACAGTTAATTATACCTGCTCTGTGTCAGGACCATTTTGCCCACTTTAAGTCTTTTGATTGGCCTGCCCAATCACCAGCTTGATTATTTTCATTCTATCAGCTTCCAACACACCACTTACTCTCCCAGTTCAAAGCCTGGATAGGCTTCCTTGTTCTGAATTCTCCAGCTGGCTCTGAGTAGTGTCTTGTCAACTGACCTCCCATCCCTGCCTGGGAGGTAGGGCAGACCTTGCAAACACAGCCCAGGGCTTCCAGGTCTTCCCCAACTCAGTTCCCTGGCTTTTCAGTAAAGGGATGGTTTTTTCTTTAAGCACAATCTTAGACCTGCTGTTCTGACTTGGACATTAATGGCTTTTTATTGATGAGCAGCTGTTCACGGTTGAATACGGATCATAAAGTCACATTCATTTCTTGATCAAGCAAAACAAAGCCTTGTAGCTTATAGAGTGACAGTTTTGAACAGACACATTTGAAAGCAAAGGATTATCTGGTGATAATTTTAATGGATTGATTTATTGATCTTTCTCTTCTAGAGAATTTTGCTTGCTTTCAAAATAGTACATTTTAATATTATGGAAAACCATAATTTATTTTTTAATATCCATAATCACCATTTAATAGTTAGGACCAATTGCTTAATAGAGAAACCAAAAACCCTGAAGCAGCTTTTTAATTTCTTTTCTATTAAAAGAAAATTAACATTCTGTGAAGCATTTAAATAAATATGTTTCATCATTGTTTCTATAGCATATCTTCAATTAGTAATTTTTATTGCTAAATACAGGAAGACCCAAGGTTTAAGAATAATTAAGAGTTAACCAAGTCCCTTCAGAAGATGCCTGGATAGGAATGGAGAAAAATAATCCATGTCTTTTTTTAGAAATGGATTCATATGAAAAAATGGGGTGAACTCTTCATTATTGTGTTTCAGTAGTGAGTTTCAGCAATGTAATACCTCTTGGCACTGTCCATATTGTTATCAGAGCTATAATATAATTCAGCTATATTATGAGTTAAGTAGACTTGATCTGAGCAGGCCTGGCAATCTAATGCCATTTATTATTTCTAACAGTAAATATGATTCATTCAACCAATATAACATAACAGTTTATAACATGTGAATTGAAAACTTAAAGCAACACTGAATCAACAATGAAAGCCTACTCCATTCAGCTACAGCATGATGGACATTACGGCTTTGATCTTGAACAAGTTTGAGCCTTTTCTCACCTGCAAAATCAGGCTAATAATTCCTGCCTTATGGATTTATTTGGCAAAGTAAGTGGCATAATGTACATGGAAATGTGTTGGAAACAAAGCAATAAAATCAATGAAAGCTCTTAGGCGTACAGGTTTATCCTCTTCAAGTCCCTGAATCTTCTTTTAGCTCACAACAAGGAGCAGTGCTTCTAAGGAAAACAGAGGTGAATTTTGTGTCATCAGCAAGCAGAAATAGACATATTTATTAGTAACACGTTAAAAAGGGGAAAAGAGGAAGGAACACTCAACTTTGAAGCTGCGCTCTGATTTCACCCCCCACCTCCTTTGCCTCTTTGCTTTAAAGATGTATATGTATAACTGATTCACTTTGTTATAAAGCAGAAACTAACACACCATTGTGAAGCAATTATACTCCAATAAAGTTGTAAAAAAAAAAAAGATATAGAGTCAAAGAGCAGCTATTAGAACAAAAGCACCTACAGACCTACCCTTCCCTCTCCATGCTGTTTCTCACTACTCACTGGATATTTTTCTCAAAATAGTATCTGTTGCCAAATTTTGTCCATTTCTTCTTCTCAGTGTCTATTATTTTAGCACACCAGGATTATCATAATGATCTTTGATCCTCTAGTTCAGCTCAGTACATCACCACATGATTAATAGAAATATTTTTCAAGCACATACTTCTTCATGCTAACGCTCCTGTTCAAAATAGAGATTTGTTGTTGTCCATTAATGCAAATTCACTTAGGAGGACACGTGTCTCGATTGTTGCTTTTTGTTTTTGTTTTTGTTTTTTTTTGGCTGCACAGTGTGTGGGATCTTAGTTCCTCGACCAGGGGTCGATCCCGCAGCCCCTGCAGTGGAAGCAAGGAGTCTTACCCACTGGACCGCCAGGGAAGTCCCTTGACTGTTGCTTTTTAATCTCTTAATTTCAAAGTGCTGCTCTTGGATCCTTCTCTGACCACCTCTGGCCCTTTAAAATATTAGACACATCAGCAATTCTTGTTAAAGGCATTTGTCTGTATAAGATGTACATTTCATACAGTGAAAATTACCTCTTCACAGTGAAATATGTATTCCTTGCCCTAATTTTTATTTGAAATTAAACCCTTTATAAGTGAGAATTAAATCCATATTATAATCATCCTAGAAGTTTTCAGTATAAAGAACTTATTTATTTTCTCTCTTCCCAGGGAGAATTTACATGTATGAAGGATCATTTGCTTAAATACATACACTACTCTCAAGAAAAACCAAAGGAAAATATCTTGCCACATAGCCAGACACACTCATAAGTATCCTGCCCAAAAGGAATTATTTTTTTCTGCTCATAGGCACAGAGCCCATTACCATGGCAGTCGTAACTAGTGGTCTCTAACTGGGTGTGGATTTTATACACTGTTATTTGAAATGTTAAGGCAGTAAGTCAAGGTAAAGTGCAATTCCTGTTATATTTTGGTAGGATTTCTTTATCTCAAAAATCTCATAGAGGAAAAGTTTCATCATGCTGTCTATTCACTTGCTTGATTAAACAGTTTACTCAACACTTACCATGGGCACAGTGTGTGCTAAGCATGTTAGAGGAATCAATAGAACACACAGCCCTTAACTGAAAGGAATTTTCCTAATAAAATCAGCTTGTCAAGGGTAAACAGAATTCCTGGAAGAACAGTTTTTCCTAAAGAGCTTTCTAATTTTAGCATGATCTGATCATAATAACTAGAGTAGTGTATCAAAGCCTGCAACTAGTGTGGTAAGAGGTTTGTAGCTGGGCAGACTGCCCACAAGTATTCGAGTATCAATACCTACTATAACACTGACAGCAGGCCCCTTCTTTTTTGGTCTTACACATTGTGTGTGTAGCTACTCTCTGGGGAGGCAAAGTTGGTGGGGATAAATCTTTATGTTTCTTTCACTAGAGACTGCACACTTCTTGTCAGCTGGTGCCAACCTGAGGAAGCTGAAAATGCCCACTGATGAGAATGCAAGAAGGGTGTGACCCTCCAATGGTTTCTTTTTTTTTTTTTTTAATGTTTTTAAATTTATTTATTTATTTTTGGCTGTGTTTGGTCTTTGTTTCTGCGCACGGGCTTTCTCTAGTTGCGGCGAGCCGGGGCTACTCTTCGTTGCAGTGCGCGGGCTTCTTATCGCGGTGGCTTCTCTTGTTGCAGAGCACAGGCTCTAGGCACACGGGCTTCAGTAGTTGCAACACGTGGGCTCAGTAGTTGTGGCTTGCGGGCTCTAGAGCACAGGCTCAGTAGTTGTGGCACATGGGCTTAGTTGCTCCACGGCATGTGGGATCTTCCCGGACCAGGGATCAAACCCGTGTCCCCTGCATTGGCAGGCAGATTCTTAACCACTGGGCCACCTGGGAAGTTCCCCTCCAGTGGTTTCTGATGGGTTTCCCAAACCAAATACACATGGATTCAGATCAAGGTTTAAGCATCTCTGTTTTGGAGGATACAGATAATAACTTCAAAAGTGTATGAGCTGGGACTTCCCTGGTGGTGTAGTGGTTAAGAATCTGCCTGCCAATACAGGGAACACGGGTTCGAGCCCTGGTCCGGGAAGATCCCACATGATACAGAGCAACTAAGCCCGTGCACCACAACTACTGAGCCTACGCTCTAGAGCCCGCAAGCTGCAAATACTGAAGCCCACACGCCTAGGGCCTGTGCTCCACAAGAGAAGCCACCGCAGTGAGAAGCCCACACACCGCAACGAAGAGTAGCCCCTGCTCACCGCAACTAGAGAAAGCCCGCGCGCAGCAACCAAGACCCAACACAGCCAAAAAAATAAAAAAATAAAAAATGTATGAGCTATTTGAAACAATTTCCTTGCCCTGGCATTGCCTCTGCCCACCTCCCCCTGTAGAAAGGATGAATTCCCTATTCTCTTGTTCCTTTCATGTTTTGCCACCTCAAGAATCTGATGAAACCAGAAGATGTATCAGTTAGGATTAGGACTCTGGCCGAGTAGCAATGAAACCCTGAAAAAGAAAAGGCTGGTATGGTCAGGGGCCCAAACTGTTTTTACCTGAGTTCTCTATACCCTCCCAAAAGGGGCTGGCATTTGTTTTCCTGGTGCAAGGAGACGTCTTGCTCCATTAGGCGGGAAAAACAGGAAAGGATGAGGAAGGGCAAAGGGATGCATAATAGCCATCTTTTAAGGAAAGTTCCTAGAATATGCCACAAGATTGTTTATAAAAACTCACTGTACAGGGCTTCCCTGGTGGCGCAGTGGTTGAGAGTCCGCCTGCCGATGCAGGGGACGCGGGTTCGTGCCCCGGTCCGGGAGGATCCCACATGCCACGGAGCGGCTGCGCCCGTGAGCCATGGCCGCTGAGCCTGCGCGTCCGGAGCCTGTGCTCCGCTATGGGAGAGGCCACAGCAGTGAGAGGCCCGCGTACCGGAAAAAAAAAAAACCTCACTGTACACAAATTGGTCATTTCTCGCTGCACTCACTGCTGAGAAAGTCTTTGTTCTTCGTGGCCCTGTACCTGGCCAGTGATTCTAATAATTAACACTCACATTGTGTTCATTACATGCTAGGTACTGTTCTGGAACAATAAGGAGCCTAATGGTTTATGGGCCAGCGAATGACATAATATAGGCAACATTAGGGTATAACGATAACAGGAGTGGCTACCTTTTACTGAGAGCTTACCACCTGTTGGGCACTGGGTTAGGTGCCTTATATATGATAATCGGTCCTCAAATACCACACTGCAAGGTAGATATTTGCCACATTTTATAGGTGAAGATACTGAAAATAAAGGAGACTAAGAACTTGCCTGAGGGCATAGAGGTGGTAAAATTTAAACTAGAGTTTGAACATGAATTGGGACCTAAATATGTTTTTCTAAAAACTCTCTTCACAGTGAAACACTTTCTCCTGCTTGGGGAAAAGTGGGAGGCAATTAAATGTTGGAGCTGAGATCTGGAGTTAGATTCGAATCCCAGCTTTACCATTAAAAGCTCTGTGAACTGGGGCATTTAATTTAATCTTTTTATGTATTGTTTCCTCATCTGGAAAAGGGGATAATATCTTCATAGCATAAATGTAAGGAAAGAGTCCACGTAGAACACTCAGTGTAGTAAAGATGTGGTAAATCTTTAATTATTGTTATTACTAGTAGTAGAAGTACTAGTAGTATTTTAGCTAGCACTCTTCAGGATAAAATGGAGAAGAGGTAAAAGTAGGTAGACCACCTAGAAATCATTGCAATGATCAGAAGGTGATACAGCTGAGAAAAGAGTAGAGACAATAGTACAAGATATAAATGTTTTGCTTATTATCAGAAATACAGGAAGATATTCTTACTACCTCTTTATTCTCTCTTCCTTATATTGACCAAAATGGGAACATCATATTTACTTTATGAATCTTTCAGGTCCTGGAGAAACAGTACTAACACACAAAGTATTTTTAAATGACTTGCTCAACAGCGAAATACCCACTTGTTACGTTTAGAAGTATTTTTAAAAATTTAAACACAAATTTCTAAGACAGGATTATTCAGAGAAACATTATTTAAAAAAAAAAAAAAGTGTCCAGCTTGTGACTGAAGGCTATGTGAAGCCATATTGCCCACGGATTTTTAACAATTAGGCATTTTAAAAACTAGTAGTTAAAATTGTAATTTATCTGGCATAAATAATTATGGGTATGTACTATAATAACTTTAGAAAAATTTTAAAAGCAGACAGCCAGAAACCTAAAGAAGTTAAATCAGGAACTTTTTAACAAAGTCTGTGGCTAAGAAGCAAAAATTTAGAAATTCCTTTTATTCTCCAATGACTTGTATTAGTGAAACCCAGTCCCCTTTAAACCGAGCTCCCCTGCGAAGTTTATGGTTAATCTATCTAAAACTTTATTCCCTTTCTTGTCCCACCCCTGTTCCCCTCAGGATGGAGGAGTATCAAAGAAAAAGGGGGAGTGAAACCAAGCAGAACCCTGTGGGGCCTTCCCAGGTACAAAAGCCCCTCCATGTCCCCCATTTCTTATTTGCAGAAAAAAGGCTTTAGGCTCCTAGGCCTTCACTAAGTTCCAAAGAGCAGACTGGAGCAGTTAATGATTAGAACAGAGTCACAGGACTCCACACCTAGTTCCTGCTGAAGGAATATAAATAACAATCAGATGCATATCTATGAGTTGTTTAGTAAAAACTAAGATCCGCCCCACCCACCCAGTGGAGGATGGTAACTACATGCTGACCACAAGCACATAGACCCCAGACTGACTGGAGCCACCAACCAATGAGATTCCGGAAACATCACCTCACCACCAACCAATGAGCCAGAATGTCCAGGAGCTGATCAGGCATCCTAAGACCCTCTCCCCTAACACTTGCTTAAAACCATCGGGGAGTTTGTGAGTCTTTTGAACATGAGCTGCCCTTTCTCTTTGCTTGGCATCCTGCAAATAAATCCTTACTTTGCAGCAAACATCCCGTCAGAGTTTGGCTTTTTGTGCCGCAGGCCCACAAGCTCTTGCTCTGTTACGTTAGAAAAGTTCTTTATTAAACATCTATGGAAAATTTTTGACAAAAAGTTTCCAGTGGACTGAATTAAAACTTGAGGTAAGAAAGGACTACAGATAGTGGCCAATTTTGTGGCTTTCACAGTGTTCACATGTGAAGAATATTTTTGTATCTCCCAGAAACCGAATGCAGGAATTTGTTCCATAGATGCTACAATTGTAGTTCTTGGAATTTAGTTTTCTCAGTGAAAGGAAATGTCCTGAAATGGAGAGTAAACTGAATTTGCATTAGAAAACTTGATTTTTAAGTCTTTCTTGTTGGGTCTCTCTCTCCTCCTCCCCATTTTAGTGGTAGAGCTTTCTCACCCCTCTGAGGTTGGAACTGAGGGAAGTATGAGAGTCCTCTAGTGGTGTGGTCTAATTCGTGCTCTCTGGACATGAAAGCTGTTCCTACTGAAGGGAGTGTACTGGTGCTCCAGTAACGTGAGACGGCTTCTTGATTTCCCCGTGCTCCGTGCTTCATTCATCCACTAAACAGTGAGTCTGCATCTACTAGTGCCAGACGTTTCGTAAGAGGGCAAGAGAAATGCTTACTAAGGAATAGCCTAATACTAATGCTTACTAAATGCTTACTAAGGAAGAGCCTTACTGCCTTCAAGGAACTCACTATCTAATGGTATTTCAGCCTTTGTTCTCACCACCACACCTTCTGTCAGGACACTCTTCCTTGGCTAATCGCATGCTTTATTCCTCACCACTCGTCTCAGGCATCATATTCTTCTGCAATCTGTCCCTCATCCATCTCCATCCTCACAGGATGCTCCTACCCCCAGCCAAGTGCCCCTCCTCTGTGCCCCTACAGCACCCTATGTCTCTTTCTCTCACATATGATACTGTATCTCTGTGTTTTGTGTATCACCTTTTCCACCACTATTTCCTCAACTACCTTGTAGACTCTTGGAAGGTGAAGACAGCATCTTATTCCTTGTAGTCTTCTCACTAGAATGCCTGGTATCTAGCAAATGTTAAGTAGATGTTTGTTTGACTGAACAAAATGCCAAATATATACAAAGACATTTGGATTTACTACATGGTAAATGTTAATAATTTTTTGTTAAGCAAGGTTAACAATGACCTGGGGCGAGCATTTTAGGAAATGGTTCACAGTAGAAAAAGCTCTGGGTTTCCTTGAATTCTCTCAGCTGTTCCAAATGCTTCCTGAGTGTCACTTGCTGGAAGGTAACTTTTGTGAATACCAAGTCTACTTGCTCAGGACATGGCCACAAAGCCTCGATTGGGGTTATTCCTCTAAATATAGCATTTCCTTTAGACTTTTCTGAGTAAAAAGTGCAATTTTTATAGTATGAGAGCTTTTGTTTAGTTTAGCTACATTAATTTGTGGCTTTTTTTTTTGCATTCCCTAATTTTATCCTCTTGAAAATAAGTATTTCTTCTGGTGTAGCCTTGGGTTGCAGGAGGTCACACTCTTTTTTTTTTTTTTTTTTTTTTTTGCATTACGCGGGCCTCTCACTGTTGTGGCCTCTCCCGTTGCGGAGCACAGCCTCCGGACGCGCAGGCTCAGCGGCCATGGCTCACGGGCCTAGCCGCTCCGCGGCATGTGGGATCTTCCCGGACTGGGGCACGAACCCGTGTCCCCCACATCGGCAGGCGGACTCGCAACCACTGCGCCACCAGGGAAGCCCAGGTCACACTCTTAATAGTCACAGTTTTGAGTGGGAAGGAGGGGTAAGCAGAGGAGTCTGGACTTGTTCAAACAAGCGACACCAATGAAACTCTTCCTAGACGACTGGCCAGGGTTGGCAGGCCCAGAAATCAAGGATAATCTAGAATTCCTGGGATTCCTGTGGATCTGAAAAACAGCACCTTAGACAATCTGAAATGAGATTGTCTAAAACAATCTCATTTCTCCAAAATCCTTAGAAATTAAAATGGCTTAGATCTTTGAAAATTAGAATCTTATGAATGGATAGAGAAAAACAGATCCCCCAGTACATACAAAAATTCAGAATGCTTCCAATCTGATCTAAAGAAGTTAAGTCAAAACTAGAAAGCTCTTTCAACTCTTTAAAGTATTTCATGATTTGTTGGTACAGCAACTTGGAGGTGGTATATCTGCTTACAAATCAAAAATTTCTAAAAGTTTTATTATTTTTTGATGAAATAAGTACATACAAACATAAGGAATCAAAAGAAATTTGTATTTTGAAGAAATTTGATTTTTGTGATTAAAACTAAGTAATACATTTTATATATTACAAAAATATTTTTAGTATATTTTCTTGAAAATGCTACAGACTTTTTCTTGTTGTGCAACAAAATAGCTCTTAAATAAGCAGTTCTTGTATTTGTGTTTTCAACCTGTTCTTCAGAATAGCACTTCAGTTACTTCCTGAAAAGCGAAAACAATACAAATATTTTTAAGAAAATATAGTGTGATATTAAAATATGTTTTATTAATTTTAACTTTTTCTAATATTTCATGGTATGGTTAATAAGGCAAAACTTAGTATTTCAGAGTTTACCAATTTAATGTGCCTTTGTGTGGAACCATGGAGAGAGAATAGTGGTGCTTATATATTGTATTTTTCACATTCAAGTTTTGTCATTTTATTTAGTGTAATTTCATAACGCTCTTAAAAGTAAAATACTGTTAATTCAGAATTCAAAGTTATAAAAAACCCATAATTTCATTTCATCAATGGGTTATGATTTGAACGTGCCCCACCCCCAAATTCATATATTTTAAAGCCTAATGTCCAATGTGACGGTATTAGGAGGTAGAGCCTTTGACAGGTGCTTAGGTCTTGAGGGTGGAGCCCTCATGAATGGGATTAGTATTTTTATAAGCGACCCCACAGAACCCCCCCTTAACTATGTAAAGATACAGTGACAAGTCTGCAACCCAGAAGAGGGGCCTCATTTGACCATGCTGGCATCCTGACCTCAGACTTTGGCCTCCAGAATTGTGAGAAATAAATTTCTGTTGTTTTTAAGCCACTCAGTCTTTGGTATTTTGTTATAGCAGCCTGAAAGGACTAAGACAATAGTGTTTAAGTCTTCTTATGTCTTAACTGAAGAATGATAGATTATTTAGTAGCAAAGGGGAAGCTGTTGATTAACTTTTTATCTGGAAAAAATGTCCTAAAAAACACCAAGAAGAATATCATTTACTAATGACTTGAAAATAGAATTTTCTGAATTTTGTAAAATCCCAAAGTTGTCAAGTACAAGTAGGAAGAAAGTCAGTGAAGATAATTAGGAAAAAAATGCATTTAGTGAGGAAACACAAAATGAACAAATATATAATAAGGAGTACTTATACCTTATATTTTAATGCTTCTGGGAAGAAACAAATGAACTTAAGCAATACCTATCACGCTATTATAAAATAGACAACAAGTTTTACTTTTATTAGAATTCTGGAGACAGGAAAACAGGCATTAAAATACAATAACCTGTGTGTTGGTCTTTACCTTTTGTCCCTCGGCTCCAAACCCACCCTGCTATATTAGCTTTAAGAGGCCAGGGCTGGGTCTCTTCAAACCGTCCTTCTCCCTTGACAGCTGGTTTCTAATTAGTTTCTACCATGAGGAGGGAAGAACGGATTATTTCTTCCTGAAGTCCCAGCCTCCAGTTGTTCTGCTACTCCCAGAACCGGCCTTATTGTTTCCTTTCATCCTGACCTTATTTATTTTTAAATTTAAAATCTAGTCTTGGCTTCTACTACTGAAGTACTTCAGTATTCTTCTAAATTATTACCCCATCTCAAATTCACGGCAACTCGTGGCCACAGCGAATGGCTCAGGAATGGGTATGTGGCCCAAGCCAGGTCAATGACATAGCTTTGGGACTTTTGCTGGAAGTGATGGGAAAGAGGTTTGCTCTTTCTGGATTAGCTGTTGGGCCAGTAGACTGTAAACATGAAGATGCTGGTGGTACCTGTACCATGAGGGTTGGGGTGCCTGATGAAGAGTCTGCCTGGGAGTGAATCTGCCACCAAGAAGAATGAAGCTGAGAGACGGAGAGACACAGGTTCTAGATGATGTCATTTGAGCCCTTGGTTCTCACTGTGGCAGAAATCAGACTACTTCTGGACTTCTCAGTTAAGTGAGTTCACTTTACTGCCTAAACCAATTGGAGCTGAGCTTCTGCCCTTTGCAACTGAAAGAGTCCTGATGTAACCTGCATTTCTCATTCCCCGCACTCTTATACGCCATCCTGCAGTGTGAATAACATTTCCGTAGGGTGGTCTTGTCTCTACCATTGAAGCTCTAACTTTCTCAGTGGCTGAGATCGTGTCTTTCTGTCTGTGGTGCTATACTGCACTCAGTCTTTATTTAGTAAACATTTTCTGGTACCTCAGTATGTGGAGACAAACATAGAAAAAGTGAACTGTGCTTACCGAGAATTCAGTTCAAAATCAAAACTGCAGTCGTAAATATTTCCAAGAGCAACACTCTTCCCACCAGACAGCTAACTACTGTAGTCACTATCTGGGCAGCGGTGCCCACAGTAGACACGTTGCTGTTGCTGCTGCTGCTGCCACCGCCGCTGCCACTACTGCCACTGCTAGAGACAGACTGTGCAGCTAGGCTGAAAGTCCTGGACTCCACCTGAACGACGTCATCCAGGATAAATTCAATCTTAAAGTTTTTTCCTAGGGCAAAAAAAAATCATCACAGTGTCTGACTTCCTTTTATTATTTGTTTGTTTTCGTACACTTCCAGTTGGGTTTTCATTGACTTACAAATACTGTATAACCCCTAACGAAGTATTTATGGAAATTGAGTCAAATAAATTAAAGTATAAACAAGTGTAGAGAGGGTCTCAGAGTCAGAAGCGTTCTATCTGCCCAACAACTATGGGCAGGAGGACTCTGGGTAGATTTTCTTTCTGCAGCATCAGTACCTACTTCTTAGGGGTTCTTTCCTAGTGCCCAGAGGCTGTTTGAAATGAAGGACAGTAGGGAAGGGAGGTGAGGGTGCTGAACCTCTGTCTGATCCCCGTACACTTGACCGAGGAGTGAAGAAGCTGCAGCCTCAGTTGGGGGAGGTGGGGATGCATACTGAACTTTTTATTTTGAAAAATTTCAAACGTAAGAGTTGAAAGCATAGTACCACAAACATCCATATGCCCTCAACTTAGACTCAACCAGTTTTAACTGTTTTCCACATTTGTTTTAAGTCAGACGCTATTTTCATGTTGCAAGATCATGATTCCTTTCCTTTTACCCAAGGTAGACAAGCTTGAGGAAACACATGTTAGATATATTTAGAGTGTGAAACACTCATCTAAATATTTCTTAATCCATATGTTAAATCTTCCCATAGTTTTGAATATCAGTTAACCAATAGATTTTTCCATGACATAATTTCTTCTTGGACTACTGCTATCATTAATAGTGGTTACCATAAAATAGATAGCTAGTGGGAAGCAGCCGCATAGCACAGGGAGATCAGCTCCGTGCTTTGTGACCACCTAGAGGGGTGGGATAGAGAGGGTGGGAGGGAGGGAGACGCAAGAGGGAGGGGATATGGGACATATGTATATATATAGCTGATTCACTTTGTTATACAGCAGAAACTAACACAACATTGTAAAGCAATTATACTCCAATAAAGATGTAAAAAAATAAATAAATAAAAATAAAGTGAACTGCCAAACTAAAAAAAAAACAAAACAGTAGTTACCATACAGAGCAGAATGTGCAATACTTGGCATAATTCCAAAGTTTTCATTCTTCTGTTTTTTCTATTATCTTAAAAAAATAATTTCTGTTTTCATTCGTCTTTTCTTTTTCAGGAGAGAATGTATTGACCACATTGTGCTTTCTATAGCAATGCATTCTATAACTTTCAAGGTGGATAGACATTGTTCCGTAGAATATTCTGCCACTGTTACAATTCATGACAATGGTGTTTTTAAGTCTTGCCTTTTTTTTCAGTTTGAAAAAACTGAATTTTTGTGGCAGGTATATTTTTTCTTAAAGATTTTGGTGTGTGAAGAATTTAGACATTTTTGCTTTGTTTTTATGTTTTTTTCTCCTGCAGAATTGTGAGGAATGCCAAGCTAGGCTAGTGGAGAGGCCATTCCATGGAGGAGAAGTGAAGAACTCAGCCAAAATCCAAGATCAAAACCTCAGTGACACGACTCCAATCAAGCCATCCCAGCTGAAGGCCCAGACATCATCAAACAGAGACGAACCATCCCAAATTCCTGACCCACATTATTGTGAGCAAATGAAATCATTGTTGTTTTGAGCCATCAGATTTAGGGCTGGTTTGTTAAGTAGCATTAGAAACTGAAACAAGCGCTGTGTATCACATAGGTTGCTAAATAATCGTGTCCCAAATGTTATTATCCTTTAGTAATATTATTTTAATCCAGATTGCTCAAAAGATGCAGTCTCAGCTGTTTATTTTCTTCTTCCACTTTTTTCTTACCTAATTCTCACATTTTTATTTTCTGTGTGAGAAACTACAACCCATGCCTTCTCTACCCGCTGGCCACTGCCTTGCTCTTTACGGAGCTATAAGTAGAAGAGGGTGTGGTGCCACACGGTCAGGCTAGCCTAATCTGCAAGGGGATTTCCCACAGTGCAGTAATTAAGTGGGATACCTACAAGAAAGTGTTACAAGACGCTTTATTCATTTTCTTGCATATGCTTTGTTGTTACTGCAGTTTTACAGTTAATCTAAAAACTGGCTAACTGATTTTAAAATAATAAAGAGATGACTATATTTGACCTTCCTTACTATACACGACCAGAGAACTGAAACCCTACACTTGATGGAAAAAAAGCAAGACAGAAAGCAAGAAATAAGGAAGGCAGGAAGCAAGGGAATTAGAAACAATGACTGTTCTCCATAGCAAATAAGATAGACACTCCAAGGGAAGCTTTGAACTCTTAAAGAAAATATACTGGATAAAAGGAGAGCACTATTTTGTTATCATAAAAACGTCAAAACCTACATTACTGCTTCAGCACTCCAGTGACCCTGGTTACTTTGGAACATTGCCTTTGGAAGTGGTAGTTTGGAGACCTCGATCATCAGGTTGGGTCTTTGTCACTGTGCACCTCTTGAGTCCACCTTCCTGGGGAGGGTTCTTGTCAAGTTCCTCATTTCCCATAAAAGGGTCCCAGTCCTACCGCCATTTAGGCTGACTGTTAACGAATTAGGCTCTATCCTTGGTCACCAGGCTTACTGGACACTCCAGGTACTTGTCCCAGAACACAATGTTGAACTCATTGCCACTGGATTCCCATCAAACTCTAGGTTGAGATATTGTTGCCCAGTAGGCAGATCAAACTTATCTGGTGTAGGGCATCATCAAAGCACGAGGAAACAACAAATAAGGAAAAAATTCTCTTGGAATGATTTTAGCTTTTGATATTTAGTTCTTATGGAAAAAAAAACCAGATTATTGTTAGATATTCTTTAACTTTTCTTACTCTTTACTTTGGCTTTTATTCTGACCTTTAGTGTGTGTGTGTGTTTGAAATAACAGTAGTTAGAAGAGTGAGGACCACAATAAAACTTTTTCAGGAGTTAGGGCCTATAAAGGTTGAGGTAAACAGATTAATGGAGGCCTGTCTCCAGTACAAGGAGTCTATTTCATTCTTTTCTTTTTTTTCTTTTTTTTTCAGTTTGTAGCTATTTAATGATGAGGTCAAATTTGTTAAATCTGGGGATTGTTTGGACTTCAGAGGAGATTGATCCAGTGGCTCTGTGTTGTCCTTGATGACCTGATTTTTCTGCCTTCCATGGGTAAGCATCATCATAAGGCTGTTTTCTCTCATGGTGTATTTCATTCTTTTCGATACTGAATAATCTATCATCAATAGAGACCTGTTTTTTGGACATATTTTTGCCTTGGTAGAAAGGCTTTCACCAGTTGGAGTTATGCCATCAATCCACACGAAGATAATATAAGAAACCTCACTGTGGAAGTTATGACTGTATTTACTGTTGAAGATATCATGTATTTATGTGTTGATGATATCATGAGTATACTTCATGAGAACTCATACGAGACATCTGTTCTGACCTCAGAGCAAGTTGTGATTCTCCACAGCAACTGGTCTATCTGCAGAGGACTGTGAATCATGATAATGCTCATGTTTTCTCCTTTGCATTGGCTTTCAGAAAGACTAGAACCCACATTCCAGCCCAACTTTGAACTTCTGCATGGGCCATTAAAATTATATGACACTATATTATCCTTTCTTTTCTTGAATTTGAAAAATCTATATATTAAGTTTTCTTCTTATAAATGTAATACATACATAGTAAGAAAATTTAGAAAAATACACACATGGATAAAGAAGAAAATATGAATCATGATATAATTTTGATGTATGTCCTCAAGTTACCTGTTTTTTTTTTTTAATTTATTAATTTATTTATTTATCTTTGGCCACGGTGGGTCTTCGTTGCTGCACACGGGCTTTCTCTAGTTGCAGCGAGCGGGGACTACTCTTCGTTGTGGTGCGCGGGCTTCTCATTGCGGTGGCTTCTCTTGTTGCAGAGGACAGGCTCTAGGCACGCGGGCTTCAGTAGTTGTGGCACACGGGCTCAGTAGTTGTGGCTCACGGGCTCTAGAGCACAGGCTCAGTAGCTGTGGCACACAGGCTTAGTTGCTCCGCGGCATGTGGGATCTTCCTGAACCAAGGCTCAAACCCGTGTTCCCTGCATTGGCAGGCGGATACTTAACCATTGTGCCACCAGGGAAGCCCAAGTTACCTGTTGTAATTCACTTAATTGCTTATTTTATTTTTCACTTTGTTTTGCATATTAAATATATTTTTGTAAGCCAGACATTCTGATTTCTATAATTTATTGACCAGTGTAGTATAGACTGCTTTGTTCATTAAAAGGAAATTATAATTGTCCCTATTTATGGGTATATATGTGAGGATCCAAAATAGTACACTCACCTGTTCTAAGAAGAGTAAGGTCTGTGTAGTTGGCCCAACAGCTGCTAAATGGAATTGTTGTATTTCCACTAAGACCACTGATTTGGTTATTACTGGAGTCCTTTAGTACGGCCTTCAAAGTCAGTGAAGTAATCCCAACTGATACACAATTACCCTAAAGAAAAAAATAGTAGAGAATTATAACAATTGTCCTGTTCCCATGCTTTTTTTAAGAAAGATATTTGGAACTTTATTTTTTTTAATGCCTCATTTCAAATTTTAAATCTATAGAAGCTCCTTTTCCTGCACAGAGTTTGGGCAGTGGAGCAAATTCACTGAAAAGAAACATTTTTAAAACAGTAAAAGGTGATAGTCATAGATATTAGTCCAACTTTGAAGAGGCAGTGCAATCCTTAGGTTGCCAGTCTACCAGGATTAGTGAAGTCGGTTCACCCTCCAGAATTTATAGCTTAATTCTTCCACTTAAATAAATCTTTGAGTCATAACTTACATCAGAATCTACTGCCTTTATGGAAGGTTGCTGAGAAAATGGCTGTCCCAGCTGTGTAGCCACCGGCTGAGTGATCACTGACAGCGAGGACAAAAGGGCCACATGATGAACAGGAAATGCAAACCTTTCAACCGGTTGGGCAGTCACCTGTAAATGGTCATGGGTGATGAAGTGGTTTTCACATGATAAAGTACATTCAGTAGCAAACTCATCTTAGCCAGGCTAAATGTTATATCATTGTTTATTTAAAAGTATGTTTAATACGTTAAGTCAATATTATTATAATATTTCCTCTAGAGCAAATATATGAAGCATTGTCGTAAATAGTCAAAGCAAAGCACATTTTATGCCAATACATAATTTTTAGAAGATATGCTCCTTTTTCAACTACTTTATCATTTTAGTAATACTGTAAAAAAATAACCAACAATAGATTAGAAAGACATGCCCTCTAAATTATTGTATTGAAATAGAAAAATAGTTAAAATAAGAAATAAGCAACGTTTTAAATAGCTAAAATGCATTTTTCTAGTCACATTTTCTTACCTTAATCCAGCCAGAATCACTTGGGCTGGGGATAGGACTGGTAATAGACATGGAAGAGATATTAAATCCAAGGATACTACTGGTTTTTCCTAAAATTACAGCTTGTCCAAGAGAACCAGCAATTTCTTGGAGTTCAGATAACTGCATCTGATCTATGAGGAAACAGTGTTATGACATGTGGATTATAAGAATATGGAATAGTGAGAACATGTGAGAATATCTCACTTTCATTTTTGTTTGTGCTGCTTGCTCCATCCAAATTATACAATTCTACAGCTCTCTAACTGTACATGAGCTAAACATGACTAAGTCATACTAAGGAGGTCAGGAAAATAAAAAACTCAGTAGAATATGTTTCTTAAGCTGGAATTAAAGAAAAAACAAAGGTAGATAAAATAAATTCAAGAAAAATGAGTGAGAGCATGCTGAGAAAACTACTTTCCTATGTCATCTTTTGTCTAAGTGAAGCACTATCATGTATGTCTATCATCGCATATCACTTTTTAAAAATAGAATGTTAATTGTGGAATGGGAGGATAATTAACATCATAGAATTTATAGTATGAATTAATCAGTTGCTAATGTTAGCATTAAATTACTAACAAAAAATTGTTATTTGCTCTGGACGTTGACAATTTTCAAGGTTAATTCTAACATTGTAGGTAGTTTCTGTTCCCTTTTTCTAGCTTGGCAGTTCCTCTTCAACCTACTGCCCCCCTAACGCTCCTTACGTTATGAAGGGACACCTCTACATGCTGTACTCCTTTTGTCAGAAGCCTGGAACTCTTGCTTGAACCCTTCTTCGACTTCACCTCTCCCCACACCATTTAATCAGTTCTCAATTTCTAAATCTGCCCCCACTGCCCAAATCCTAGTTAACCCATCATCAGCAGAGATACTAAAACAGCTTTTAAACTGGCTTTCTTGTATACATTCTCTCCCTCTTGCACTCCGTTCCATACACTGTAGTCAGAGTGATTGTTTAAGGAACCGCAGCCAGGATGTTTTGGTGTACTCTTCCTACGATTCTAGCACCTTCCACATCCAGAGTCATGCCTTACGGACTTCAATCATTGAGTTTCTTCCATGAAGGCTAAGCCCTGAAGCTTAGTGTGCTTGGGAAGAAGGAGGCAACGCTCTCGGGCAGCAGGTCTCACGCGACACTTTGAAAATCACACTCTTGGGGAATTTGAATTTCAGTCCCTGTCCATTGGAAAGGTCTCTTTGCTTGACTCAGACTCTTTGGGGTAAATGGCAGTCTAGCGGGCCCCCCGCCGCCACTCCCTGCACACACTCTCCTGCAAGATGGCTTCCCAGGTAGGAGGGCTCACGTGGCAGCAGTACAAAGGAGCTTCACGTCCCTACACTACTACGACCACTTCTCCTCACTGGTTTTCGGTGCAGGGTGGCCAGTCTGACCAGGCTGCACTGTTAACAGGTTCTCTCTGACCATTTGATGTGTGAAGGCATCCATTTCTGCCGACTGCCTTCTAGAAACCAAAGACCTTAACTTGAAGAGCTCTTATTCCTGACATGACTCTTTATCCAGAGGTCCCCTCAGTACTTAAGTAACTGCTTTCTAGGACATCTGGGAACTTCTGGATCTCCTGACACTATGTGAAGGCTATGGGGACTTAGGAGTATTACTATGAATACATGCACATCTTTCTTGCCACTTCCCAATATTTTGCTGTGATGTCACTCCTTGCCAGGTTGTAGGGCTTTCCTCAAGACCTCAAACCCTACCCCAGTCTAAGTCTGGGAAACAGGCCATTGATCTGTCCTTCCTCCTGCCCCTATTTCCATGTTCTTAGACTGTATTATGCCTATATCTGGATAAATCTAACAAGATAAAACTGCTTTAAGGGAGTAGAGGGTGGGAGAAGTTGTATGTGAAGCAGTTTAGATCACATATAGGAAATAAATCACAGTTTCTTTGGATATCTGAGTGGCTAGTGTGGTAAATACAGTACCCCAATACATGTTAAGGGCTTACCAGGGATTTCTTTTTTTTTTTTTTAACATCTTTATTGGAGTATAATTGCTTTACAATGGTGTGTTAGTTTCTGTTTTATAACAAAGTGAATCAGTGATACATATACATATGTTCCCATATCTTTTCCCTCTTGCGTCTGCCTCCCTCCTACCCTCCCTATCCCACCCGTCTAGGTGGTCACAAACCACCTAGCTGACCTCCCTGTGCTATGCGGCTACTTCCCACTAGCTATCTATTTTATGTTTGGTAGTGAATATATGTCCATGCCACTCTCTCACTTTGTCACAGCTTACCCTTCCCCCTCCCCGTATCCTCAAGTCCATGCTCTAGTAGGTCTGTGTCTTTATTCCTGTCTTACCCCTAGGTTCTTCATGACCTTTTTTTTTTTCTTAGATTCCATATATATGTGTTAGCATACGGTATTTGTTTTTCTCTTTCTGACATACTTCACTCTGTATGACAGACTCTAGGTCCATCCACCTCACTACAAATAGCTCAATTTTGTTTCTTTTTATGGCTGAGTAATATTCCATTGTATATATGTGCCACGTCTTCTTTATCCATTCATCTGTTGTTGGACACTTAGGTTGCTTCCATATCCTGGCTATTGTAAATAGAGCTGCAATGAACATTTTGGTACATGACTCTTTTTGGATTATGGTTTTCTCAGGGTATATGCCCAGTAGTGGGATTGCTGGGTCGTATGGTAGTTCTATTTGTAGTTTTTTAAGGAACCTCCATACTGTTCTCCATAGTGACTGTATCAATTTACATTCCCACCAACAGTACAAGAGTGTTCCCTTTTCTCCACACCTTCTCCAGCATTTATCGTTTGTAGATTTTTTGATGATGGCCATTCTGACTGGTGTGAGATGATATCTCATTGTAGTTTTGATTTGCATTTCTCTAATGATTAATGATGTTGAACATTCTTTCATGTGTTTGTTGGCAGTCTGTATATCTTCTTTGGAGAAATGTCTATTTAGGCCTTCTGCCCATTTTTGGATTGGGTTGTTTGTTTTTTTGTATTGAGCTGCATGAGCTGCTTGTAAATTTTGGAGATTAATCCTTTGTCAGTTGCTTCATTTGCAAATATTTTCTCCCATCCTGAGGGTTGTCTTTTGGTCTTGTTTATGGTTTCCTTTGCTGTGCAAAAGCTTTTAAGTTTCATTAGGTCCCATTTGTTTATTTTTGTTTTTATTTCCATTTCTCTGGGAGGTGGGTCAAAAGGGATCTTGCTGTGATTTATGTCAAAGAGTGTTCTGCCTATGTTTTCCTCTAAGAGTTTGATAGTGTCTGGCCTTACATTTAGGTCTTTAATCCATTTTGAGTTTATTTTTGTGTATGGTGTTCGGGAGTGTTCTAATTTCATACTTTTACATGTACCTGTCCAGTTTTCCCAGCACCACTTATTGAAGAGGCTGTCTTTTCTCCACTGTATATTCTTGCCACCTTTATGAAAGATAAGGTGACCATATGTGCGTGGGTTTATCTCTGGGCTTTCTATTTTGTTCCATTGATCTATATTTCTGTTTTTGTGCCAGTACCATACTGTCTTGATTACTGTAGCTTTCTAGTATAGTCTGAAGTCAGGGAGCCTGATTCCTCCAGCTCCATTTTTCGTTCTGAAGATTGCTTTGGCTATTTGGGGTCTTTTGTGTTTCCATACAAATTGTGAAATTTCTTGTTCTAGTTCTGTGAAAAATGCCAGTGGTAGTTTGATAGGGATTGCATTGAATCTGTAGATTGCTTTGGGTAGTAGAGTCATTTTCACAATGTTGATTCTTCCAATCCAAGAACATGGTATATCTCTCCATCTATTTGTATCATCTTTAATTTCCTTCATTAGTGTCTTATAATTTTCTGCATACAGGTCTTTTGTCTCCTTAGGTAGGTTTATTCCTAGATATTTTATTCTTTTTGATTCAATGGTAAATGGGAGTGTTTTCTTAATTTCACTTTCAGATTTTTCATCACTAGTGTATAAGAATGCCAGGGATTTCTGTGCATTAATTTTGTATCCTGCTACTTTACCAAATTCATTGATTAGCTCTAGTAGTTTTCTGGTAGCATCTTTAGGATTCTCTATGTATAGTATCATGCCATCTGCAAACAGTGACAACTTGACTTCTTCTTTTCCAATTTGGATTCCTTTTATTTCTTTTTCTTCTCTGATTGCTGTGGCTAAAACTTCCAAAACTATCTTGAATAAGAGTTTACCAGGGATTTCTAAGAGTCAGTGAGCAACCTATATATGTGGCATGGACCTGCTACAACTCCTAGACTAAATTAACAGACTATGTTAAGCCCAAAGCCCTGATTCTGTAGCTACAAGAAAATACAAGTTTGCTGAAGGAAAGTAACCCATGTCTGGGCAGAGAACATCACTGTAAGATCTGGTTGCAGCACAAGCCTATGCTTCCTGTTTCCTTCAACAAAGGGAGTTGATCTGCACCTCATTCCATTCATGCAAGCCTTTTCACAGGCTTATCCCCACAAGGAAAGAACTGCCTGCCTAACTGGTAGAATTCCAGAACAGAAATGTGGCAGACGCATGGGGTTAAAGCTCACAAGCAAACCTCCTGGAGAAATGAGTGATGACCCCCAGTGGCAGAAGATGAGAACTTCACCCAGTACCTAAGTTTACACATAAGAGAGCCTGGAAGTTTAATGAAAAAGATGCTGGACAGGAATAGGGTAGATCAGGATTTTCTGAGTCTGAAATTTATACAGCAGGGAGGCTCTCTTTATGAACAAGTCTTATTTGTGCAACTTTTACAGTAATAGTCAATTATTTGACCACATTATTAAGTGGACCCTTCTCCCAGGGCCTTGAAATTTAAAGCCCCTCCCAGGACTTGTACAAGTAAAGGGTCTTTTAGCTTAAGCTTCGTTAGCTGGATGGTAATATTCCTCTGACAGAGACCCAGATCTCATCTTCTTAGAGAGGGGTATGCCTAGGTGAGTGTACTTGTGCTTGACCACTAGAGACAGTGGTACAGTTGGGAATTAGCAGCTGAGGATGCGATTGCATGTCAAGAGGCCAGGAAAGTTCAGTTGCACCACAAGAGTGGCTGATACAGAGCAGAGAAGACCACCCATGCTGTCACAGAGACTATGAAGACAAGAGGGCAACAAGAGGGCCTGAGGTCAGGAAAGCCCCTTGGTATTCAGATACCAACTTGAACAGATGGAGAGGAAGAAAATCTGAAGGGTTGAACATTTACCCAAATGCCCAACGAAACTGAGCCACCTGAAGGAAATCATAATTTAAGCCAGCAAAATTTCCTCTGATGGGATAGCTGAGCTTATTTTTATCTCTGATACCTAGAAAATAGGGTATGAGGGACTTCCCTGGTGGTGCAGTGGTTAAGAATCCGCCTGCCAATGCAGGGGACACAGGTTCAATCCCTGATCTGGGAAGATCCCACATGCCATGGAGGAACTAAGCCTGTGCACCACAAATACTGAGCCTGTGCTCTAGAGCCAATGAGCCACAACTACTGAGCCCGCATGCCACAACTACTGAAGCCCATGCGCCTAGGGCCCGTGCTCTGCAACAAGAGAAGCCACTGCAATGAGAAGCCCGCACACCGCAAAGAAGAGTAGCCCCTGCTTGTTGCAACTAGAGAAAGCCTGCACGCAGCAACGAAGACCCAATGCAGCCAAAAATAAATAAATAAATAAAAATTTTTAGAAAGGAAATAGGGTATGAGGAGAAAGGGGTGATGGCTGGTAAGGCTGATTAGGTCAATCATAGAAATTAAAGACAGAACATATTCTGGCACATTTGCACTTGTTAGTATAAATATGTGACTTTACTCTGGAAATCTAACCCACCACTCCACCTCTCAGAATCGTCTATTATGTCCCTTAGGAAAACATCCACTGTCCTTCTCTTGGCTTACAAAGGGGAGAACTTCTTGTGGTTTCCCACAATCTAGCATCTGCCTCCTTCTCAGCCTTGTCTCTGGCAGCTTGTCCTTCCTGATGCCTTTGCTGCAGACCTATTGGACCCATTCCAGTTCTTCAAATGTACCAAACTCAGCAACTACTTCCTCAGCCTCCAGCACTCTTACCTCCCACTTTTCAGTGACCAGCTCTTTTCACCCTTAATCTCTCAGCTATAAGGTCACTTCCTTAGGTCACCTCTAGGATCTTTTATGTTAGGTCAAATCCTTTTTTTGAAGTAATTAACTGCTACAATAACAAAACAGAGGTTGAAGTTCCTTCGTAATTCAAAATAGTTTGGGAGTAGAGCAGGGAGAAGGGTCTCTAGGCCCTTATAGGGTTCAGGATGTGGGGTTGGTGGGATT
Organism: Mesoplodon bidens; assembly: GCF_964165515.1. Lineage (NCBI taxonomy): Eukaryota > Metazoa > Chordata > Mammalia > Artiodactyla > Ziphiidae > Mesoplodon > Mesoplodon bidens. Next base: position 51,645,249 of record NC_138173.1, on the reverse strand, counting down.
TTCTGAGGCCCGGTTTACCAAGCCTTGATAGGGTTATTTATGGATGTGGTTTTGAATTGCATTACTCTGTCTCAAATGTCTACTTTTCATACCTGTAGTGTCATTGGTTATGAACTGAGGGGGAGAATCTCCAATCTCCAGTTCAACTGTGAGTCCCGTGGATCTCTTCCTTCGCAGACTCTCCCCTCGTATTACTTTGCTGACACGGATTTTGTCACTTGATATCTTTAGGAACAAGGCAAGATTTCTAACCAGATTATGAGAACTATAAAAGTCATCTTCTGTTACAGCAGGTAATTGGAAAGAGACATATATGACTGAGGTGGTGTGGATTTCAACAGGTATAGTTCCTTTAACCAAAAGGTAAAGCATCTGGTAGGTCCTATCAAAGTAGTTTTCACCAAGGACAGTGGAATTCAGGTTAGGAAGGAATTGTTCTATGAATGAAAAAAGCCAAAATAGCACAGTTAAATTTATTTACATTATCATAATTACCATGCAGTATTTAATATTTGTTTAAATCTAGGAAATTTTGAAGAAGTTCAACATTATCATTCTTTCATAGGAAAATGTGCATATTAAACACAAAAACACTTATAGAACTGACATGCAAAATTAAAGTCAATTTAAAAAATAATACCATTAATAATCATTATACATGAAATTTATTTAAAAAAAATAATTAGCTATAGACACGTACAAATGAGAAATAAAATCTAATTATGAACCAGGAGCCTATGTTGTAACACTATTTACATTTTCAGAATTTTAAAGCCTTGACCAAAGACATTTGGTAATTTAAAAATGTAAGTTTAACTTTAACAGCCATCTAGTTTATGCAGTGCTATATACCATCTCTTTAGGAAAAATGATGATTCAGTGCTTCTATTTTTACTAAGGACAAAAGTATGTAATACAAATGAAGTATATACTAAAACATCTCAGAAGGCTCTTACATCAATAAAAGAAGTTTACATTTCAGCCTGAAAACTCTTTAGTCAACACAAAACAAATTCTACTAGGGCACTGAATTTTGTAAAAGTGATTGAGATTATCTATACATATATATGTATGTAATGAATAAATATATATATGATTTCAGGGCAGAGTACAAACAATGTCCAAGAAGTAATAAATCCACAAACACATATTGAGCCCAAAGTCTGACTGTATAGTAATACTGGAATGTGACATGTAGCTTCTTATCACATTTCATGGTGAGGCTTACTAAGAAAAAGAAATTAGAATCTTAGAAAAAAGAGGTAATTTCTTATTAATGTAATAGACATTCATAGCAATGGCATTAAGAAGCCATTTCATTATTACTATATTTTAAAAAAATATCTACTAGTTTAAGTTCTAGATGCAATTTGGCTTAAACATTCTGTGAAACTGAAAAATGTGCTTTTGTATTATAAATTGAAGCTGCTCTCAAGCTACTGTTACAGGTGCATACACCACTTATCCAAGCTAACTTTCTCATGTCTTCACAGTAATGGAAGGAATCAGAGATATAGATAATAATAAACATTTTGGGTAATCTAAAAAGATATGTATAGATTCATAATACAGGGATATTATTTTCCATTCCAAGTATCAAAGCAAAATGTTTATCTAAAAGCAATGCTATTTCAGAAAAAAAAAATTCTAAAAGGGCAGTGGTGGTATGGTTTTGCAGCCTTGTGTAACCAGGTCCTTGTATTAAATTCTGCCTGTTGAGATAATTTTTATTTTCTTGACTTGAACGATAGAGTACTTTGTACCAAAAGCGCCGTTTTAAAAAAAGAGTTAAAATTTATGAAAATTAAGCCGTGAATATGTGCAATCATTTGTATGTAAAAATAACACATTCCCTTAGCTTCTAAAGAGGCAATGTAGCATAATAGTTAAGTGCGTGGGTTCTAGAGCTAGACTCTCTGTGATGGGTACCTTGCTCTGCCCCTTACCACCTTTGATACCGCTCTGGACTGAACTGTGTCCCCCCAAATTCATGTGCTGTAGCCATAACCCCCAATGTCACAGTATTTGGAGATGAGGGCCTTGGCGAAATAATTAGGTTTAGATGAAGTCATGAGGGTGGGGAGGGGACTTCATGATGAATTAATGCCCTTATAAGAAGAGACACCAGAGCGCGCGCTCTCTCTCTCTCTCCCTCGCTTTCTATCTCTGCCACCTGAGAACACAGTGAGAAGGCAGCCATCTGCAAGTCAGGAGGGGTGCTCTCACCGAAACCAGACCATACTGGTACCCTGATCTCGTACTAGCAGCCTCCAGAACCATGAGAAAATAAATTTGTCTTTAAGCCATCTAGTTTACGGCATTTTGTTATGGCAGCCCGAGCTAAGACAGAAAGCTTGGCAAACTACTTCACCCCCTCGTGTCTCAGTTTACTCATCTGCGCCTACCTCAAAGTGTTATTATTAGGATATAGTAACCGTTAGTTATTATATACAAAGCACTTAGAACAGTGCCTGACACATAGGAATGTCTCTGGAAATATCAGATGTTCATATTATTAGTAGAAGTAGGACTTGCTTCACAGACGGTAATGAATATAGGTATCCATTCACACTCTCCTGTCTAGCTTATATTATGATCTACAGCACACATTTATGTAATCGTTAGCCAAGATTATGGGGCACAGCTAAAAAATGATAAGTAGCACATGTGGAAAGGAGTGGATTGGCCTTATTAGTACCTGTTTAATAAAAAAAGTCAATGAATAGAGATAAATCCTGGTCTTGCAACACTGGTAAATGGGTAAATTAGCTTCTTCCATATATTTCCTTTAAATCCAGAGTTTACTTCATCTTATTTACCTCATGGTGCTCAACTAACATTATGCTAGCTTTCTTGGCAATACTTCTGGTGACTGCCAATGAACTTAGGTTCTGACCTCTATGAAATAGAAGTAAAGCAGAGATAGGGTGAAAATTTTAAGCAAAAAATCTCTTCTGTACGCAGGAATAAGTGAACTAAATGTGTAGAATGTAAATGTTCTCAGGAGGCAAAGGAATATCCATCACACGCACAAATTTTTATCTGCATGTGTGCAGATAGATAAGAATTCCATCAGGAGTGATCTTTCAGGACACACATGTTATAAATGAACACATTTTAGTGTTTGGTGGACCACGGGTAAAAATTTATTTTCTCTTGTATTTGTCAAGGGCTAAGGAACTAAAAATATTAATAATGAATCATTATAAATAATTTTATACATAATTAAGTATACATATACAATGTATGCTGTATTTTTCTGAGGAAATACCTGTATACACATGTCGATTAAGTTCACAGTGTTTCTGTTGGGAGTTCCACACTGTATTCTGGGGGCAGACCAATGAATTGTTCACATAGACATCCAGACGTTGACGTGTGGGGAAAAAAATTCCCACCTGAACAGCCTGTTAAAAATAAACAACATTTTTGCGTCTTAAGAGAACAATGAAACAGAATATTTAGAATTTAGCACTTTGAAAATATCCTTGGGCAGCTTCCCTGGTGGCGCAGTGGTTAGGAATCCGCCTGTCAACGCAGGGGACACGGGTTCACGCCCTGGTCTGGGAAGATCTGACATACCGTGGAGCAGCTGGGCCCGTGCGCCACAACTACTGAGCCTGTGTGCATGCCTAGAGCAGGTGCTCCGCAACAAGAGAAGTCACCACAATGAGAAGGAGCCCGCGCACCACAGCAAAGAGTAGGCCCCACTCGCTGCAACTAGAGAAAGCCCGTGCAGCAACGAAGACCCAACGCAGCCAAAAATAAATAAATAAATAAATTTTAAAAATATCCTTTATACATGCCTTCTGTAGAATATTATAACTAACTTTTATGGATTCAGGATACATATTGAGTTAAAGATTTTAAACAGATTTACATTCAACCATTCATAGAAAAGAATGTAATGTAAGAAAAAAATATGAGAGGACAATCTCTAAATTAAAGAGAGGGTTCCTTTAAAAGATAATGTTCAGGGCTTCCCTGGTGGCACAGTGGTTGAGAGTCCGCCTGCCAATGCAGGGGACACGGGTTCGTGCCCCGGTCCGGGAAGATCCCACATGCCGTGGAGCGGCTAGGCTCGTGAGCCATGGCCGCTGAGCCTGTGCTTCACAATGGGAGAGGCCACAACAGTGAGACGCCCACATACCGCAAAAAAAAAAAAAAAGAGTGTTCCAAGGTTTTATCTTGAGCAGCTGAAAGGACGGAACTGCTATCGCCGTTCTCAGGTATCTCCTTTCCTTACTCCTCTCTCTGCTTCCTCTTATCAGTGTCCTTTCTTCACGTTCTACTCTGGGACTTGCAAATCTCATACTCTTAGAAAAGAAAATCTATATTATGAGACTTCTGCTTGACTTCATACTCTTTTTCCACTGACATAGCGTATATAAAGTTAATCATCCCAGCTGAATTCCATTTATAGCAGAGTTGACATTATTGAAGATACTTTAGATAATGTGCTGTGATCTCTGAAGTAAATTCCAAAGGTGTATTTCTGACATATATAAATAATAGCAGCATGGAAGAATGAAAATATAATCCCGAGTGACCAGTTTTAGATGCATGCTATTTTTATGTAAAAGTTCAGGTGTGCTTGTTAATCACATAAGTCAGAAGTCACTGTTACCCCTCAAATGTAGAAGCACAAACAAGTGTATATGGGGAGAGGTGTTTGGAACTCATATGTGCTCTCAGGCTGATGAAAACTGTCTGGACTCACAGTATTTTTAGTGGTACCCTACTGGTCCTTGAAAATGAGCTGTAAGGCTGATGATGTTCCAGAGGACAGGGAAGAAGATAAAGTCCTTAGCAGATAGAAATATGTGCACATAACACCAATAACTCTTTTTCTTTTTTAGATTTTAAAAAACTTATTACTTCAAATAATTGAACAGAAATAATCTTCATAGAATTACTGAATGACAGAGTGCATTTCTTAACAGTCAATAAATGAAATAGATAATTTTTATTTTTTTACATAGCTATCAATAATTATTTTATTTATTTAAAAAAATTGATTTTATATTGGAGTGTAGTTAACAATGTTGTGTTAGTTTCAGATAGATACACGTATTAGTATAACTGAATCAATCACTTGCCTGTGCACCTGAAACCAGTAACTCTTAAGATATAATTTCTATCTTGCCTTACCTTGTCATGGTCAACATTAAGCAACATCAGTCGAAGATTCTGGGGACTAGTGCCAGTAAAGTAGACCTCATAAGATTTGCCCAGAGCCACGATGCTATGAAACAGGGACAGTCTTCTCTGGCATGTGTACCCGGCACACCAGCCATGATCCTGTGGGCCTACATCCAAACAAATGAAAGTTCATGTTCTGTGCTATGAATATTATTAGTGCAAAGCCCGAAGAGTAATTGTATTAAAAATAAATTGCAGTGGTCAAGTTCAGCATTTATAGCCATTATCCATCCACCCATCCATTCAGTGATCTAAGCTATTTCTCAAACCTTGCCTTAAAAAGGAAGGCAGGGAAGCAACTCCCTCTCTACTATGCTTACTTTTAGACTACCCAGGGTCAGAAGGGTATATGTTGAGGATTTGTGCTGGAAGGTCATGGAAGGAAATAGATTTACTTGTATCTCTACTTTAATAATCATTTAAGTCCAGGCCCCATGGCGAGGAAGAAAATGCTTGATGCTTTCTCCTATTTATCAAATGTGACTTTGGGTGGGGAACCAACTTTCTCAGACTCTTTGCTGAGAACTATGCTATAACAGAGATAATTTGTTAAAAATAAAGCCTGTACATAGAAAACAGGGACATTTGTATGTCTGAACCACTGATTTATTAATTATTTCTTTCACTCATTTGTTCATTAATTTGTAAATTTGACAAACTCTTTTGTGTTTTTTTTATTGCCTTTAACCTTCCTCCACTGTTATTTTAATAAATTTTTGTTAAAGACTGTGATTATAGGTACTATTTGGAAGGTCAACGTCATTAAATAACCGAAGCAACCTGAGAAATAACACTCCATTAAACCTTCTAGAAAACCAAAAGAAAGTGGATGCTTTGCACCTGAATCCAGACATTTCCAGAACACATGTAACATGACTGCTGTAGAAAACTTCTCTATTTCACTCAGTTTTAAAGTATAAAACAGTGAGTGAGACATGGAATGATGAATTTTCTTGATGTATTTATTCATAAGCTTTGCTTAATTTCCTAGCTTGCTTGGAATTATTATCAATATTTATAAATGAAGTTTGATTGAATTTTAAACCAATATAAACTTCTGAAGCTTAAGTAGAGCATAACCTATCCTTTATTATCCAAAATATAAATCCCACTTTTGAAGAAACCTTCATTGCGGGTTTTGCAAATAGAAATTTCTATGTATAAAATGAAAAATTTAGAGTGATAAAAGCCATATTTTAAAAATAAAATTGAGTACTAAAATTTAAAGGGAAACTTTAGTGGTATGTACAAATTTTATCTTGGGAATTTTTCTTTCCACCTAGTATAGTGCATCCCAAGCTTCAATAATCCTTCTAACACCTACATAACTTTTGCCATGCTTTTCTATCGTTTACGTTATCATTAAATTACATTCTCATTAAATTGAGACATTTTTAAAATTTACTATTGTAAATGGAAAACTCATATTGCCTTTCAGAAAAGGAAAATGTAAAAACAAATAGAATGAAACCTTTCTCCACCATATAAAACAGAGCAATTTGAAAACATCTTCTTTATTCACTGACTGGTCTAAAATTCTTCCCACAGTCTCTGCTTTATAAGATATGAAAGGCAGCATTTGAAATTGGGTTGATCGTAGGTCATAGAAACCAGGGAGACTGCATGTTGGGGCAGAAGTGGGGAGTGACTTAAAATCATGTAACTTTGAGACACTTCTGATTTAGCTCATTCTAGTCTCTTCAACAAGTTAAAAAAAATGAACTTGTAGGGTATTGACTATTTTGGGAATCTTAGAATATTTTAGTACATGTTGTGACATCGTCAGGACAGAGAGACCTTTCCGATCCAGGTTATGTGCCTCTTCAGCACTTCAAAGACTCTAAGCCTGATTAGGGACTAATCTTTGAGCCCCCAGTGGCACTTCAGGAATAGACAGTGAGTCCCTGCCCTCTGTTTTCAGTAACTTTTAGAAGTTCACCTACTTATTCAAAAAGTCTTGGATGACAAGACTCATGGAGACCATTGCCTCCCCTTGGGCTACAGCCACCAAGGACCAGAATGGAAGAGACCTAGACTGTGGAGCTTGACAAGATAGTCTTGACAGTCAAAGGAATTAGGAATGAGAAAGACCAAAACCAAACAAACAAAAAAACCCCACAACACACTGATTCAAGATTAATTCTTCTAAGTATTCATGAAAATGAAAAACACGTAGGCTGAGAATATTCATTCTCAAGTATTCCAAATATCATATTATCATTTTTTAAATTTATGTAAAGAAAATTGGTTTTTTTGCAGACACTCGGATCAATTTTTTCTTAAATATATTTATGCCACCTTCATACCTATAAAGATTACTCAAGGAATAACTTTCCTCCTCTTCTTTTTCTTTTTTTTTTGATATTAATGCATTTTATTTTATTTTTTATTTATTTTTTAACATCTTTATTGGAGTATAATTGCTTTACAATGGTGTGTTAGTTTCTGCTTTATAACAAAGTGAATCAGTTATACATATACATATGTCCTCTTCTTTTTCTAATGGTCAATTTGGAGTAATTGTCCTGGCTTTCTAATGTGGGGGACTGTTGAAGAGTCAAGTCTCTCTCCTGCACATAGATCTTACAAACAGAAGGCAAGGAAATCCCTATGTTTACTAGTTTTATGTGATAGATAATTTATGAGACATGTCCATGAATGTAGTAAATAGTGAATGCCTTGAGTAACTCTAGTTTGTTTACATTGAATACCTACCATTAATGAGATCAACATAACCATTGCTCACTATAGCTACTGGTGAGAGTCTGCGAGTTTCTGTGTCGGAATCCAGGCTTTCAATAACCATCATTGCATATTCCATCCCAAAGCACCGATAGCTCTGCCATTCTGGAATGTACTTACAGGTTGAATCTCTAATGATTCCTAGAAACATAGGAATACACATTTAGAAATGAAACAGAATCTCCTTACAAAAGCTTCCACATACTATCTTTTGCTTGTTACGTAACATTAATAAGTAGAAAATATAAATTAGCTTAGTACATCAATCATTAAAAATAAAAGATATATCTTGTTTCATGAACCAGAGGACTAACAGAATAAGATCCAACAAACCTTTATAAGGTGCTTTCTCAGTGACAGGAACTCTACTTCCATTTGGGAATGTGAGCATCACATTAGGAATTCTATAGTCTCCAATTCCAAATTGGCTATTTCCATTCCATTCATATTCTGCTTCAGGAATCACTGAACCAGAATTCCCCAGAAAGGAGCCATCCATATCTCTAAGAAAAGATTTCCTTTTGGCATCACAAACCATGTCTACACAATCAGATGGATTCACCTTACTGTGAAGAGAAGGTGAAATGCATGAATACTTAGATTTGGTATACCTCCCTGTTTCTAGACAGCATTTGAATATACTTGCGTATTTGATAAGAGTGTCAAAAAAATTAATTGATTGAATCTTATTTCAGAAAGGATTCAAAGTGGGACCAAGTAGCATATGTAATTAGCATTGTAATGAGGCCTGTTTTTCCATTGTGTTGATTTGGTCTATTATTATGATTTCATTAACATTTCAAAAGGACAGATTGTACCTGTGGGAAATAAAATTAGAATTCCATTTTGCTATTCCATATTTTGTCGAATGATAGATTTCATATTTATGCATTGCTCAAAATATACTAACATTGCCCAAAGAGCAGGTAAATTACTCAGTTGTGCAGGCATACAAAATCCTTGTGTTAGCAGGGAAGTCTTTATATTTTTCCCTTCTTTCTCTTTTTTTAATGGGTTTTAAAGAATTATAGGGCTTCCCTGGTGGCACAGTGGTTGAGAGTCCGCCTGCCGATGCAGGGGACGTGGGTTCGTGCCCCCGTCTGGGAAGATCCCACACGCCACGGAGCTGCTGGGCCCGTGAGCCATGCCCGCTGAACCTGCGCATCCGGAGCCTGTGCTCCGCAACGGGAGAGGCCACAACAGTGAGAGGCCCGCGTACCGCAAAAAAAAAAAAAAAGAATTATAAATGTATCATATGCTTTTTATAAAATAATCTAAATACTTAATATAAGTTCAGTCCCCTTCACCTTTCTATCCTAAGCTCTTAGGCTCATCACCAACTACAGATTAGTATATATTCTTGTAGACTTTTGCATATATATATACAAACATATATACTTAAATTATGATTTTTATGCTATATATTTTAATAACCATTCTGTAGATACCTGAACTGTAAGAAATGAAATACTATAAACTCATCAAGCAGTTCAATCGTAGATGGTATTCTGCCTTCATTCTGAACTACCTGGAGTGTTGACTGTTACTGGTTATAATAATAAAATGGCTGCTTAATTTGCAATGTACTATACATTTTATATTATATATAGTATACAGCATACTTACACTATATGATATATACCATGGGGAAATATAAATTCATTCTACAGTTATAGCAGCAAAATACTATCTAATAGATCTGAGCTTTTTGCAAAGAAAGACATGAAGCTATAAATTATCCCTTACTCTACTGTATTAGTTTTGGAGATGATTTGAGTAAATATTTCTGTGGGTCATGTGTTCTTTGTGTTCAAGTGTGTGCAGAGTGGTTTTGTGAGCAAGTCTGTGAACACACTGCCCAGTGGCACTCTTACATTATGGTTTAGGGCTCTGTCTTACTTCAGGTTCCAAAGAAACAGAGCCTGAGATGTGGACTTTTGTTCAAGTGAGTTATTAAGGGAGTCCTCAATAAGGGAAGGAGAGAAAAGGGAAGGAGAGAAGCCATATAGGGCAAGGGAAAGAAAAGGAAGATGACTATGGTCTATAGACTAGCTTCAATCTGATTCCAGGAGAATCTCTTGATCACGAACTACACCCAGAGCTGTTCCACTTTGAGACAAGGGGGCCGGCCTTTCGTCCTCCTGTATAAATTTGTTATTTTTTGTGGACTACAAGAAGGCAGTAGTAGGCAGAGCTTTAGCCTCTCACAGCTATTCCTGTTTGGCTAAGAGCAATCTTCTGGAAAAGCAGGCAAATGTAGGTCATTATTGGCCAACATTTAGAGCATCTGGGGACTGGGTGAGCTACTCAGTAAAAGGGATCTGGGACTGTGCCAACAGTATCCCAATAAAAGCACAGGACTCAAAGACATATTTTTAAATGTAATATTTCTTCATGACCTAGATGTTAAAATTATATATTAAATCTGAAAGATTCAATGATAACTAAATAGAAAGTAACAGCTTTCTAGTGGGGAGAAGCTCTACTGAGCCAAAAAACACTGCAGTTCAACAATTATTAAATGAGGAAGTATGGGGTTGTCATCAAAATAAGATCAGATGAAGTCAAACTATTTATGAAACACTGCATTTCTCTGAAGAGATGCATATCTAATTAGCATTATTTCTTGTCTTCTCTCTATACTGAAAATGGTCCAAGAGCTCTAATGGAAACTTTCTTTCCTCCAATATTGTCTTATATCTAAATTCCTGGTCTGCATGTCTTTTGAAGAGTAGCAGTTATTGGCTATATTCTTTCAAGACTTAGAATCTACGTGGTTCAGCTTCTAGAAATATTCTGACACCAGTTAACCTCTGTGATTGAAAAACAAATCACTGTTCAAAGTTTCTGCATATTTTTAGTCACAATGATTATAATGATTCCCATTGAATTTCCAAGTACATGTTGGGGTGCATATAATAAGATATTTGTAAAGCAAAAGGAAACAAAAGAGGTAAGGGAAAGGGAAGAAATGATAGACATGACTTTCATTCCTAATGACTATTAATGGAGAGATATTAATGTACAAATAGACTTCTGACCCATTCTCTATCTTTTATGTTTTTTTTTTTTTTTTTTTTTTTTTTTCTTTTTGCGGTATGCGGGCCTCTCACTGTCGTGGCCTCTCCCGTTGCGGAGCACAGGCTCCGGACGCGCAGGCCCAGCGGCCATGGCTCACGGGCCCAGCCGCTCCGCGGCATATGGGATCCTCCCAGACCGGGGCACGAACCCGTATCCCCTGCATCCGCAGGCGGACTCTCAACCACTGCGCCACCAGGGAGGCCCTATCTTTTATGTTTAATGATGGTGCTATGTATGATACATGGGGAAAAAAAAGTATGAGAAAATATATATATTAAGGCCTAGCTTCTTCAGCTTACCTGAAGACACAGATATATTAAATACTCTTAATTTTCATAATGCTGATTGAAATTTCATAGACATGAACAGTTACTTTAAATTTAGCAACTTTCTCAGATCTATGGCAGGGGAAGAAAACAATGGAAAACTGTGATGACAGAAAAGAATAAACTGAGTTATCATATACTTTACCTTATATCGGGTCTATGTATAAATATTTTTGATTGCTCAATAGTGTCAACCAGCTGTATGTTCTTCACATGGATTGGATGCTGTAAATCCTCATTTAAAGGGTTAGTAATGAATATCACATTAGTTTCACCTGAACAAACATTTTTAAATCCAACAAATGTGGAACCTAAAACATAAATAATAGAAAAACAATTATTTCCTATAGAGAAAGGGTAAAATCAGTTTCATTTCATGTATATTCCACCAAACACATCATTTAACATTACCTTGAACATGGAACTCTTACCTTATGTGGCAGATAAGTCCACCACTATTTGTGGACTGTATCCACACCACTGAGTAGTCTTCTACCATATTTTCTCTGAGTTTGGCATATTTTCTCTGTGATTTGCACTGGACAATGGGACAAGAGCAACTGTAGTATAAACAGATCTGAAAAGTGCTTGCATATTAGGGCTCACTCTCTCTTGGTGTTCTCGGGGAATTCTGTGATTACCAGCATGTGAATAAGCCTAGGAGACATTTGGCTCAGTCACTCTCATTACCCCATCAGGGGCCAGCACCAGCCACCAGACATAGAAGTAAGACTATCCCAGACTAACCAGCCCCTATACATCTTGTAAAGTGATGGCAGCACAGTGAATAATCCCAGGTAAAATTAGCAGAAGAACCACCAAGCTGAACAAAGCCCAAATTGCCAATCCACAGAATCATGAGCTCATAAATCGTTGTTTAAAGGCTTTGAATTTGGGGGATGGTTTGTTATGCAGCAAAGGCTAACTGAAATACTATTGCTCTCTTGGTCTTACTGCATATATTATGTGGCCAAAAGATAAAACTGATTAGATCAAAAAACGATCTTCTTTGCACTTAAAATCCAGTAACTCAAAACTGAAAACAGCAAAAAGTGACTCAAAAAAATTCTTAAATTAGTTATGTGCTATATACTACCCTGCTTGACTGTATTTTCTCCTAAGAAAATATTGTATATGCATGATTATAAGTCTGTAGATGAGTATCAGTAAAATACTATAGTAATAGATGCTGTTTGTTCCCTGTGTAGATCTCCTTTATTGGTCCTAAACCTATGTAGCATGTTAAATAATTTTTGGCAGGGGTATCATTACAAGTAACACTAAAAAATGATAATTTGTTTTGCATTTCTGGGAATTAAGTTATGAGAAATAATACATCAAAACTTAGATATCTAATTTATTGAACTGCTTTCTTTCAGGTGACACTGGTTAAAGTGATCATGAAAGGGAGATTTGCTAAACTGAAATAGAGAATGGCTCAGTGTATTTAATGCGCAAAGCGAAAATACTTGGTATGTTTACTACATCTATTTTAATTATTTTACATTTTTAAGGATGCAGCCTGGTTCAGTGAAAAAGCAGCAGATTTTCAGTCAAGAGATCTTGATTCTAATCCTAGTTCTGCCAGCAGCTGTGGGAGTTTGGCAAAACATTTAAGTTCTATGAACTAAAATTTCTGCAGTCATAAAAGCTTCTAATAAAATATAACCCTAATTATATAAAAGGGCTTTACAATTTAGAGAAACTAATTAATATTAAATCACTATACCAGTGCTTTTTCTGTTGTTTTAAAAAGAAAATGAAATGTCAGTTCTTTTCTATGTAGGAATGTTGCCAGGGAACTATTCTTGAAATTGACTCTGATGTCTGGTTTCTTTGCTTGGCGTATTGAGCAGATTAATTTAATCATTATTTTTTTTAACTAACAATGAAACATTACTAGTTATATTCTACATATTCTTTACAGAACTTAACTGAGTAGACTTTCAAAGGCTATGTTTAAACTTGCCTGAGATGTCCAAAAGACCACTGATGGCATTGTAACTCATGATCCCTGCATGGGGTTTCCGCGGTGCCATGTTATGTGCTGAAGCAAAGGTAGGCCAGCAAATCCCACTTCTCCCACCTTTCATAAAAAGAAGAAAGTTAATGAAATTTGAATATGCACTCATATGAACCCCAAAATTAAAAGTTCTAAAATCTTTACCTGAGGGAGGTCTAGAACTTCGATGGGCGGCAGAAAGTTCAATATTGGGATCGTCATTAGTTAGGACATCAGAGCAATTAAATCCAGGGCTACTTCCAACAATTAATGAGTTCTATTTTTAAAAAAAGTTCAAACAGTAAGCTTTAATAACTTTTCTTAAAAGAAAACATAATAATGAATAATAATGAATTCCACTGTAGCAAAACACAACCTGTATAACTTTGAGAAGTGGATCATTCATTAAACCAAGTTAAAAAAGATGTGACTTCTGCCCCAAGTGGATGACAATCAAAGTCAGAGGGGGGAGACAGGCATGTAAATAATTATATTTAAAGACATGTTATGTTTCCATGATAGGAATATGTGCAGGGAAAGCAGGAACAAAAAGAGGAGGGAGTGTCAAAACTACCTAAGCTGGTTCAGGAAAGACTTCATAGAGGTAGCGAAAATTTAACTAATTGTGGCAAGATTAGCAGGTGATAAGCAAGAAGAGCTGAGGGAAGGAGGGGGGAGAGGGAAGGATGGAGAGCTTCTTGGCAGAAGGCAGTGAGCACAAAGGCAGGAGGTGTGGCTAGCAGGGCAAAGAAGTCAAGAAAATCATTTGTATTCAATAATTTTACCCTTCTCAGAGTTGCTCTTTCTGCTTTGTGTGGCTGCGTTCAATTCTTACCTTAATCTGCACTATTTTACTGGAAATTCTGTGAGATATAGCAGGTGGTGTGTAAATCATTGAAGAAATGGCCATTCCATTGTCAACCAGGGTCACGTTATAGATACGCACACTCTCTGTGGTCTGTAATAGAACTTGGAGGTTACATAGTATGAAATATAATCATAAAAGAAAATAAACAGTCACTTTTTTTGGATCCATTTACCTGAAAATAAATTCCGTAATCCCAGCATGCCCAAATGGTAAATCCCTGTATAAGAGAACATCCAGGAAGGCCATCTTGGTTCATATAGATACCAAATAAACCTCCATGGGCTTCATTGTCAAACCACTTTTCCAGAGAATAAGACTGACCTTTGAAGGAAATATGGAACCAGTAAATTAACACTATGAATCAAGTCATAGAGTTATAAGCAGTATCAGTTAAAGTTGAAATTCTTTTAAAAGTTAAATATATGATTCTGATGTAAATTTTAGCAACATGATCAAATATTTGTATGGTTCAGCTACTTATGGATTATTCTATTTAGTATTTCTCTTATCTAATTTGTCTCTTCAGTGTTACTCAGAATAATTGTATATTCATTTGCAAAAGTTTACTTCAGTGCTACCACCCTTAACTTATTATATCTGATTAAACATGAATTTCTTTAGAAAGATTATGAAGTTTGAATTCAAACAAGGCTAAACTTGAAAAACACAATGATACCACTTGCTGTCTATAAATGTTACTGGTTCCTTCTGGTCATCCCATTTTCAAGTTAAGTGTCACTTCCTTAGAAGGCCTTCTCTGACTACCGGATTCATAGTTAGCACCTCAGTCACTTAACATGGCAATTAAAATTTTTTTCACTTTGACATTTAATTACTACTTATTTGTGAATTATTCATCTCCTCTCTCCTATAAGAACGTAAGCTTCATGAAAGAAGAAACTGTGTCTAGCTCCTTCACTGCCAGATTCCTAGAGCCTAGAAGGTAATGCAGAGATAGGTGCTCATCAAATACTTCTTGAATTAATGTATGCATGATCTTGGGAAAGTTGCTTAGCATTCTATAACTTAAGTTTCCTCATATATAAAAAATTATAATGTCTAATTCAAGGTTGTTTCAAAATGAAATGAAATAACCCACATAAAGTACCTCAATAAATGGAAGCTATACCCATTATTAATATACAGGATAATTAAAGTGGATTTTCATGAAAGTTTTACTTATGTACAAATCAGATCAGTGACCTTAAAAACTCGTCCCAACCATGCATAAATTTGAGGATTCCCCATAAAGAGCAACACTGCCTCCTAAATTGTACTTTGTACCAGCTCTCTTGTCCAAGTTCCCCAGGATCTGACTTCCTCCATCTTCGATTGCTTTTCCCTTCTTCCTAGTCCTTTGAGATTGACATTTCACCTATGGTCGTCAGCCTGGTTTGTATTGTTTCCTCCCTAAGAAGCTGTCTGCATGGCTACACCTTGGTTCTGCACAATGTAGCCCCATGGACAAGGATGGCTCGACCTTTGGACCCACGTGTAGCAGAGATCCCTTCCCAGCATCCCAGCCCGTCACTTGTTAGGGAGATGAATTGTGTAAATTGATGTCCCATTCCGGGAACTTAAACCCTCAGTTCCTCTGTGATGTCTCATATTTCAGTTGCTCCTTATAAACACTCCCGATTATTTAGGAAGATCAATATATTCAGTGAAAAATGCATTACGTGGCATGATACATATTAGTAAATATTCACATTCACAGGTCATATTTTGATTAAAAAACACAACAATACTTCAAATAAGTTGTAGACAAATTACGTATTTTAAAATTTTAAGTCAAAGAAAAGCTACTTTAGGGCTTCCCTGGTGGCTCAGTGGTTGAGAGTCCGCCTGCCAATGCAGGGGACACGGGTTCGTGCCCTGGTCCGGGAGGATCCCACATGCCACGGAGCGGCTGGGCGCGTGAGCCATGGCCGCTGAGCCTGCGTGTCCGGAGCCTGTGCTCCGCAGAGGGAGAGGCCACAACAGTGAGAGGCCCGCGTACCGCAAAAAAAAAAAAAAAAGCTACTTTAAGCTGTTGGGAACTAAAATATTTAAAAAGAACATACATCAAGGAATCAGTTATATCTGTGGCGAAGTTGTTTTATTCCTTCAAAATGTACTTTGCACAGGAAAAAAATTAGCTGAAGTCCAATAATTTTTGAATTTACAGAAAAAAATGCGTATTCAAAGAATTTCAAAAATACCTATAGAGATTTAAAAAATCTATTATAGAAGGGCTATACAGTTTTCAGAGAAAATTCCATTTCCTTTAGCTAAGTTTCCCAAGAGGTAAAGCCAGCAGGTCTAGCATTCTTTTGCTTTTTCGATTCAGTAATTAATTTATCTGGTTTAAAAGTCAAGAGTTTATAGAAAGTTATACAGTAATAAGTGACCAGTCACCCTGTTCCTACTCACCTTCAATGACTTTTTGCTTTTACACTTTCAGTGTTTCTTTATGTAAATGCATATACCACACATATTCTTTTGTTCCCTTTCTAAGTAACCTCCACTTATCATTTTAGAATATTCTGGTGATTTCTCCATATTAATACTTAGTATGCATCTTTTTTCCTTCTGTTTTTTTAGAGGGGCCTAGTGTTCCAGTGTTTGGCTTTATATAACTAGCCCACAGTAACTGGACACAGGGTAACTTTCCATTTTCTGCCAGTACAGGCAACGCTGTGCTGAATAACCTTGTTCACAACTGTTTTTCTAACTGCTGTAGAGGCAACTGTTAGATTACAGGAAGTAGAAGTGCTGAGTCAAAGGTAAATGCCTCTATAATTTTGGTAGCTATTGCCAGATTCCCCTTTGTAGGGGTTATATCATTTTGTCTTTCAACCAGCAAAGTGTAAATGTTACTATTTCCCTACAGCCTTGCCAGGAGAGCAGTTGTTCAATTAATTCTTGATTTTTACTAATCTGATAGAAATGTATCTGAGAACCCTCTGTTCATGTCTTTTGATTTTTTTCATGCTTGCAGGCTTTAACATATGAATAGTGAGCATGTATTCCTTTAAAGTGGAAGCATGAAATAGTGACATATCCCTATAGGCATGTATCTCTATGCTTACAAGTTGCTTTTGGGAAAGTGATGGTGGGATAAGATAATCACTGTTCAGTACCATCAAATCAAGCACTGAAGCTGTTGGTAAGAGTTTTTGGATCATAAACATGGAAAATAGTTATCTTAAAAGCCTATTTTTAAAGGATCTATCCTGCTTTTATTCCCTTGATACTATTAGTCAACACACCTAATCCTGTTCTGTCCTCCCCCATCTCTCTGCTGATCCCCTTTGTTTATTTTCATCCCCCTGCTTCTCGCCCAGATTACTCTCTTTCACTCTTGTTGTGTCTTCCCAAGTCCATCAGACCCAACTGTCCACCATTCTCTACTTTACCCCCTCTTTTTCTCCCTTACACTCTCTGGCTCACTCTGTCTCCCTGGTTATCCCTCTGATTTTCTCTTTCCTTCTCATCTCCTCTATAGTCACAGGGATAGAATAAAGATACGCTTGTCAAGGAAGAGCTCATGTCCAGTGGGATCAGGAATGGAAACACGCTGTGGCAGGCACAGCTAATGGCATGGGATTGGACAGAAGGACATGAGGGTATCACAAGGACAGGCCTGGTCACCTTCCTCAGCCTGGGGCTCAGGGACCTCCCTGAGGCAGTGACTGTGAAGGGGAGGCCTGGGGAGCAGCAAGGCCCGGTCTCAGGAGGATGAGGATGGGGACGGGGTCTCAAGAGAGGACCTGGGGCTGCAGTGTCCTAGGGCCAGGGAAGAGCGTGGCATCCTGGGGCTGCCGGAGAAGGGTGATAGGGGTGAAGGATGAGAAGAAAATTGGTTTTAATTTTTTCTTTAAACCCAATATTATATGGAAATAATTTAGTTTGTTGAGTTCTTTCAGTGCCCAGGAAGAAACAATAATACTTTTCAACTCACAATAATTATTTATTTCAAACAAATTTGGACAAGTTATTTCCTAATTTTAGTGACTCTATGCCAAAGACTTACTTGAGCAAGGTTCACCATTGATGCGATATCCTGCCCTTCCAAATCCAGCCACTGCGTTATTTTGTAAGACTGTATTGGTCCCTCTATTTATCTAGTATAACGATAAAGAAAATGCTTTGGGTCAGGCTCTTACACAATTATGCAATGAGAGCAGGTATGCAATATACACTGGAAACTAATTATGACGATACTTCCAGGAGTAAAACTTTTAATTCACATTCACCCCATTCAAATTTATAATACCAATGAAGTACTGAAATTACCTTAGGTTCTTGGTGTAAACCTACCACTAGATACTATACTTTAGACTTCATTATAAAAGTACATTAAAGAGATTACTTTTCATTTCAGTCACAAAATCCACTGGACGTGGTTGAATATTAACAAGCCATAGACAATTCCAGTATTATAACAAGGCTACAAAATTTTTATCACTCTTTTTTGGTTATATTCTGTTACCAAATTTGATTTATTAAGAAAAAGACAACTAAGACAATTACAGTGGACCATAAAATTCAGTAGAGGCATTCATTAAAGAAAATCTGCTATAATAAAAAACTGTGTTAGAACAAGTAGGTAATTACTAAACAAATTTATTTTATGAGCCAAAATCAGAGTGGTAGAAAATGAAAAATATGGAGCACAGAAGGTTTAGTTCTTGCCTACATAGAATCAGCAAAACAGTCCAAATCTCACTTATTTAAAGCATGTTAAACAGCCTTATTTTTAAAGATTATGATAAAAATAGAGTCAAATGGAATTCATAAAACTAAAAAAAATGCCTTTCAAAAGATATAGATAACTTTAAAGATTTGGAATTGACATTTGATTACATTCTAACATCTATAAATAGACAAAAAGAGAACATTATTACCTTATAAATGTATACTAAGTTCCAGGCTTTCAGATTTTGCTTTAAGGTGATTATTAATAGTTGTACAAAAACAAAATTCAATCCTTACCCTAACTTTCAAAGAGAGCTTTTTAAATTCCTTTTCTTTCCTATGGTATAAGTAAGATAAAAACAAGAGGAAGCTATCTTTCCTTTAAATCCTCTCTGTACTTTCCATTTTCTTGCTTACAATCTCACTCTACATCTAAATAAATACCTATAGTAATTGAAGAAACTTCACGGGAAACAAGAAGGGCCCAATTAGTAATATCCGATAAGAGTAAATAACCTTGCATATAGAATCATAAGAATTTTAGATGAGAAATGGATTTTAGAGATTTTATAGTCTATCATTATAATTTTGCATTTAAATTCAGAGTTAAATAGTAAAATGTGTAAGGCATTCAGTCAATTAGAAGCAGAGAGACCCTGTAATGGAACTTGAAAGCAATAATTAATGTTGGAGAAGCAAGTAAATAAGAGAACTATTTAAAACAATGGACATCAACACAGAGAAAAACCCAATGGCTACTGGAGCTCACAACATCTTTAAAGAAAGTTCATTTACTCCTTTAATCAGCTCACTTTATCCACAATCTTTATCTAAGGAAGAAATCATTTTCAGTGACATTTTGAGATTTACAAATTCTACAGAAACTATAATCTTCAATAAGGGAATTACAAATTATAATTTTGTCTACTTATAATTTTAAATTTGTTCACACTACCTCAATTGCTGCATGCCAGAGAGTTGAGCTCAAGTCTTTTCTGTTCTGATAGGTTCCTGGCCAAACTGAAAGTGTAACCAAGTTTCCTCGGACTCTGTTGGCATCCCCCCATATTCTCATGCCTGGAAAAAAAGAAAATTCCCCCAAATGAGTACTATAGGGAATGTCTTTCATTTCTTCCATGAAATTAGTTTTCTCATTTGAACCTGACAAACGAACCCTTTTGATTTTAGAGTGAACCCTCTGAACTCTTTGATACTCTACCTCTTTAATAGACTACCTGAATTAAAATCTTTTGTTAAATATGTGGGTTCACAGGCTCCACCTTAGATTTTAACAAATATACACACAAATTTTATACACCTTAAATGAATTTGTATTATGCTTTAGACTGATATTCAAGAAAGGACAACCCCCTAAATCAAATCAAATATGTTTTTTTTAAATATCTATATTTGTGAATAACCTTTTTGTTTTATATGTGAGAAGTATGTTAAATGTCAGTAATTTAAACTATTGGTGATTAAATAACTCACACAAGATCATGATCTGGTAAATAATTCTTCTAGAGCTGTACTGTCCAATATGATAGCCATAGCCACATGTAACTACTTAAATGTAAAGTGATATAATTAAGTACAATTAAAATTAAAAATCCAGTTTCTCAGTCACATTAGCCACATTTCAAGTGTTGAATGGCCACATGCAGTTTAGTAATTACCATGTTAGCACAAACATAGACCCTTTATTTCCATTCTTGAAGAAAGATCAATGGGACACCCTGGCTCTAGAGTTTGCAGATAAGGCTGTCTCAGAAGACATGTTATTGGACCGAAATATTATCATATTACCTTCCCCCACTGTAAAGTGAATCACGTTATCATCTATGTCCAATCCATCTGTCCCAAATACACCAACTGCGGGGGAAAAGCCACTGTGAAAAGCACAGCCTTGAATATAAGATGAGCCACGTTCTTGAATCTATAAAACATCAGGGTTCAGTGAACATTTTAGAAACAAACTTAAAGGATATTTAAAGAAAAAAATTTGAAGTAGGTGATTTTTGGAAAACAAATCTTGATAAACAAAATACTCAATTTACATTCCATGAAAGAAGATGACTTCCCAGCAGACCTTTTAATCCTGGGGAATTTCCATATATCTTTGGTTTATGATTAAAAAGAGCAAAAAATAAATGCTTATTTTAAATGTGAATTAAAAATTCTCAAGTGCTTTTCTATGCATTTATATTTCATCATTACCTATAAAATGCTAAGGAACTAAAAATTATTTTTCAGAACAGTTTATTATATGATGAGCAGAGATTTTTTTTTTTTTAACCACGGAAGTTGATACTCAAGGCAGGGGTTACAATTCAAATGTCTGTAGGAAACAGTCAATGAGTAGATTAGGGGTTTCAATTCCAAACCTACATGATTTAAAATTTTTATTTATTTATCTTTATTGACATATAGTTGATTTACCATGTTGTGTCAGTTTCAAGTGTAAGCAAAGTGATTAAGTTATACATATATATCTATTCTTTTCCAGATTCTTTTCCATTATAGGTTATTATAAGAATATTGAGTATAGTTCCCTGAGCTATACAGTAGGTCCTTGTTATTTTATGTATAGTAGTGTGTATATATTAATCCCAGACTCCCAATTTATCTCCCCTCCATAATATATATATTTTTAATCTTATTTTATTTACTTTTCATATTTTTATTTTATATTGGAGCATAGTTGATTAACAATGTTGTGTTAGTTTCAGGTATACAGCCAAGTGATTCAGTTATACATCTATCTATTCTTTTTCAAATTCTATATAAGAAATATGCTCTTTCTCATTTTTTCTTAAATCAGCAGCCCTCTAAGCATATTTATTTTCCCACTTTTGACAGAGGCATGGATATACAGACATGCTTTTCATTTGAGAAATTTACGCGACACTCACTTTGTTTAATAGTAACTGTTTGGAAATATTTTGATCATTGTAAAGTAAAGTAGAGATGTGAAATACTATTATAGATCTTCAATTCTTTCACTTTTGTGCTCCATTTTCTGTTTTGTTTTTTTTTTACTGACCTTAAATAATGCATAAAGTGGTTGGAATCAAATACTGTTGCAGTCTAAAAATGTTAATGGGAAATACATCTAAGAAAGTTTTATTATATTAGATTATAGTCTTAGCAATTCCAAGATATGGGTATTTAGTAAAGTTAAATGAAAATCAAATCAAAATGAAAATACTTAATTTTGGGTATATGCAAAAATTAAAAACAAAGTACAAACCTGTCCCAGGTTAAGAAATGTTACAGCATATCTTGGATCCGTGCTATCCCTGAAGCCCTCTTGACCACTGTGATAAAATTCCACATTACTTATTCTTGCATTTCCTAGTGGGGAAAAGAGTTACACATTTTTTTTCCTTGAAGCTGAATAAAAATTTTTGAAAAACTACTAAAGTTTTTGTAATTTTCCAAATTACAAATTTGTTTTCAACTTTTTCATGAAAATTGTATTCATTTTTCTTTGCCCTTTTAATCCAAATAAGGCAATGTTTCTGAATTTGTTTTTTTACTGCCCCTCACAAGAACCTTTTTAGACATTTCTCTTTCTGAATAGCGTTCCCTCTCCATGACATTTTAATACCACAGATATACTACATATCTGTCAAGGTATGGAGGCCCTTTGGAGGACCACAAACTGGTTACTTTTTTTTTTTCCCCCAAGAGTCAATTTTCACCTGTTGGTAGTGATACAGTCCCTGTTGAGAATGCATGGCATGAGGCACAAGTTATAATTTACCTGACATTTCAATTTTGATGCTCTAAAGAGCTGTTAAGGACATAATGTTTACATAATTTTTTCCAGAATATGCATTGCCAAGTATCTGCTGATCGAGTTTGTTATAAGTGCCACTGAAGTGACAAAAGGCAATTTCATAGATTATTACGAATAGCAATAACAATCCATGAGCCATGACTCTGTGCCAAGCTCTGTACTAAGTGCTTAACAGGCAATGTGTGGTTTAATTCTCACACAACATCTGTGACTTAGGAACTTTTATTATTCCTGTCTTCTATACAAGGAAACTGAGGCACAGAGATTCATGGCTGGTAAAAATACAGTAGAGGGTATTCCTTGTTTCAAAAACTGATATCTAATAAAATACATTGGAGAAGAGTTATTTTATACTAGAAGGGAAAAGCCTGTCTGGAAATCCATGAGCCAGCAATTAGATGTATGGTGGAGAACATAAGATTAATAAGATAGATACAGAGAAGAAATGATTACTATAGACCCTGGGCCTACAAAAGCCATAGATGCATTTTCTTTACTTACATCACAAAATAATTTATTGGAGCAAGGAAAGGTTGACATGTGAATAGGGTCCATCATGGGACTTTAAGTGAAACAACATGGACTAGTATCCAAGATCAGAATAATTTCATCCCTCTAATCATCTAATTCTTTATCTTTAAAAAGAGGACAATATTTATGCCATAATACTATGAGGACTGAGTGACATAATATGTGTTAAATGCTTAGCACAGTGTCTGGAATCTTGTATTACTTTATGATCATCATTACTATTCTCCTCATCAGTTAAGCTTCTGTTGGCAGATTATGACCAATAGGTAGAAGTTATAGTGGGGTAGCTGCTTGCTCAATATAAAGATTTTCTAAAATGAGAGCTGTTGCAAAATGGAATAGGCAGTATTGTAACCAAGTGAGCTCCTGCTGAAACAGTTCAAGTCAAGAATAGAGGATTACTCCTGGTACCCAGATTGTGAGATTGAAACACCAGCTTCCAATAAAAAGAACCAGGGTTACTTGGAGGAAGAACTTACTCCCAGTCTCAGCAAGAAAAAAAAAATTACTACATGTGCTTGTCATATCAGAAAGTGAAGAAGCTAAAAAAAAAAAAACCAAAAACAGTCAGGGACTTCCCTGGTGGCGCAGTGGTTAAAAATCCACCTGCTAGTGCAGGGGACATGGGTTCAATCACTGGTCTGGGAAGATCCCACATGCTGTAGAGCAACTAAACCCCTGTGCCACAACTACTGAGCCCATGCACCACAACTACTGAAGTCCACGTGCCTAGAGCCCATGCTCCACAACAAGAGAAGCCACCACAATGAGAAGCCCGCGCACTGCAACGAAGAGTAGCCGCCGCTCGCCACAACTAGAGAAAGCCTGTGCACAGCAACGAAGACCCAACACGGCCATAAATAAATAAATAAATTTGTAATTAAAAAAAAAAACAGTCATAAGGAGGAGGACTTAGGCACCAACATGAAAAGGTTCTGAAGGTCAACAAGAGGGCATTTTCAGTATCAATAAGGTTAACGTTCACAATGGATTAGAACATATCAAATATGTTTAAATCCATGGAACTAATAATGATACTAATAACAAAACAAAACAAAAACTCCTTGTTACCTTTGGAGGATGCTTGGCAACCAACTCATTGTTTTGAAAACTAGTTAATAAGAGGAAAGAATCAAACATTTTTTCTATCTAAACTATCCTTCAGGGTAGTCAAACAGTGGTCTGGGGAAGCTTCTCTTTAGAGAAATATTTGAGATTATAAATGAGGAGGGAATAGTAGAATTAAAATATCACCATTTTAAACCTCAATGATTCAATAGATCCAGGCAATGATAATTAATAACTGCTAACATCACAAAAGGAAAAACAACGTACATTATGTGCCTATTAATGGAAAAATAACAACCAACTATGAGGAGTTATTGCCTAAAACTTGAGTCCCGGTCTGGTCAATTTGCTAGTTCTAAATTTGCTACTTATGCATAGAAAATACAAGGGAGGCAGGGACTAGTTAAATTCTAGGGATGCATCACTAAATTCAGACTATTGGAAACACTACAGGGCAGATGACCTAACTTCTTTTATAAATGAATTGTAAGGAAAGAGAAATGAATTAGAGATTTAAGATTCATAACCAGTTGAAACATGGATCTTATTTAGACCCCGATTTGAACAAAGACAGTGAAAGAGAAAGAAGGAAAGAAAAGAAAGAAGGAAAGAGGAGGGGGAGGGGAAAGGGGAGGAGGGAAGGAGGGAGGAAGGAAGGGAAAGAAGGAATGAACTGGAGGATTCTGAACAATCATTTGATGTTTAGAAATTATTACTAACATTTTAAAATCTGATTCTTAGAGCTGTTTTTAAAGAAGTCTTTTAGATTTACACACTGAAATATTTCTAGATGAAGTAATACATGGTTGCTTCATTCATAATAGCCAAGATATAGAAACAACCTAAATGTCCATTAATGGATGAATGGATAAAGACGTGAGATACCTCCCTATCTATCTATCTATCTAAAACATTCCACTGTGTGTATACATATATCATTCAGCCATGAGTGAGAAAGAAGGAAATCCTGTCATTTGGGACAACATGGATGGACTTTGAAGGAATTATGCTAAGTGAGATAAGTCAGAGATAGAAAGATAAATGCTGTATGATCTCATTTATATGTGGAATCTAAAAAAGCTGAACTCATAAAAATAGAGAGTAGAAAGGTGGTTACCAGGACCTGTGGGGTGGGAGAAATAGGGAGCTGTTTAAGGGTATAAACTTGTAACTAGTAGATAAGTAGTCCTGGAGATATAATGTACAGCTTAGGGATACAGTAAAAATACCATATTATAAACTTCAAAGTTGCTAAGAGACTAGCTCTTAATTGTTTTCACCACACACACAAAAAAATAATAACTATATGACATGATAGAGATGTTAGCTAATGCTACTGTGGTAATCATATTGATATATAAGTGTATCAAATCAACACATTGTAGACCTTAAACTTACACAATGTTACATGTCAATTATATCTTAAAAAATATGTGCTTGCTGCTTCAAAATAATCGGTGGTCTTAAAGAAAGTGGGTGAGCTCATAGATCAAACAAGACTGGCCAAAGTTGATACTTGTGGTAATTGGTAATGATAAGCATTATATTATACATTTCTCTATCTTTGAAATATATTTGAAATTTTCCTTCAAACAAAAATAACAGATCAGTGTGCTTGTTATGAAACGATTTCTGTTTGAGGGCAAGGCTGGGCTAGCTGTTATCTAAGGTCATTGTTAATTTGATAATTATTTTGTCTATAAAGATAAAATTAGTAGAATAATGTTAGGAATTTGGTTCTGGAGGGTGGCACCTGACTGCATAATCCCTCTCAAGCCTTTATTTTTCCATGTGTTAAAAACAAGACATCAGGCCCAAAATGGAGTCACTCTTGCTAAGCCCTCCATCATTAAACAGACTTAATTACAGTTTCAGTTCTCCTGAAATGGAACCTTAAACCAGTCCATCACGAATTGCCCGATCAGCATTGGTTAGGTAATCTGCCTGATAAACCTCTGCCACCTACACGGGAAGTAACCTTGCAATAACCAATCCTCTTTTTTTTGCGGTATGCGGGCCTCTCACTGTTGTGGCCCCTCCCGTTGCGGAGCACAGGCTCTGGATGCTCCGCGGCATGTGGGATCCTCCCGGACCGGGGCACGAACCCGTGTCCCCTGCATTGGCAGGCAGACTCTCAACCACTGTACCACCAGGGAAGCCCCAATCCTCTTTTTGCCTAGTAAAACTACCTTGTTCCTGCTCCTTTCTGCCTATAAAAGTCTTTTATTTTGCACAGCTCTTTGACGCTCCTTTGTATCAGCTAGATTGGATGCTGCCTGATTCATGAATCCTTGAATAAAGCCAGGAAGATCTTTAAAATTTCCTCAGTTGGATTTTGTTTTTTTAACACAATGATCCTATAAAGGAGTGAGAATTATTTAAGAACTAAACACAGAAGAGACCCTGCTATATTTCATTTAGAAAAATAAACTGAATTTGTACTAACCTTTAAATGTCACCGTATTTTCAGTGAATGAGCTGACTAGGACGCGTGCACCAAAAGATTCCTTCAGCCAACCTGGATAATCCTCACCAAGTATTTTGATGTTCCTATTCAGTATCCCAACATCAGCTGCTAACGTGTAGCTCTGGCCGGTTTCAGGAACAAGGTATCTTTCAGCTGCAGCGGAAGGACAGTTAGATTATTACCAACACTAAGAAATACCTGTCTTTATTAGTTTCTTTGCAGCTCACAGACCATGTAACTTTCCAATATACCAAAAGTCAACACAAATACATGAATTGATTATAGAGTTACACGCTTAAATGTACACAAATGGCAGTCGGAAATTATACCTTTTTATTTATAAAATAAATATAATCAAAAGTATTTCTCCTATTTACAGCAAAAACGTTATTATAATCAGCACTTACAAAGTCACTGCTTCATAGGTATTTTGTAAACACTTCAAATTATACACAAAAACACTCTTGTGAGACAAGTTGGGAAGCTTACTGTAATTTTAACAGATGAGGAAATGAGATAGAGAAGTAAATGAACTTGCCCAGGGCCATGTAGACAGTCAGCAATACGTAGGTATTACCTCTCCTGATGCCTAAACCTTGGTTTGTTCCTCTTTTCCTGTGACATATTTTATATCAACTACAATTCTTTATAAATATGTAGTAGTATATCAAACATAGTCTGTACATTTACATCTTAATAATTTTAAAACAGAACCTAGGGGCTTCCCTGGTGCCGCAGTGGTTGGGAGTCCGCCTGCCAATTCAGGGGACGTGGGTTCGAGCCCTGCCCCGGGAAGATCTCACATGCCGCGGAGCAACTAGGCCAGTGCGCCACGGCGGCTGAGCCTGGGCTCTGGAGCCCGCGAGCCACAGCTGCTGAGCCCACGTGCCACAACTACTGAAGCCCACGCGCCTGGAGCCCATGCTCTGCAGCAGAAGAGGCCACTGTAGTGAGAGGCCCGCACGCCACAATGAAGAGTGGCCCCTGCTTGCTGCAGCTGGAGAAAGCCAGCGTGCAGCAGCAAAGACCCAACACAGCAATCAATCAATCAATCAATCAATCAATCAATAATAAATAAATAAATAGATAGATAGATAGATAGAAAACAGAACCTAAATTACATTCTACATTTCTAGAAGTCTTACCCAAAACTTTAAGACAAGCAAGTACATTTCAAACAGAGAGAAGTGTTTGGTACTTTAAATGAAAGAATCTATACTGTTGAACTTCAAACACTATTTTACAATTAAAATGTTCTTCAAAGAAACCTTTTTCTTTTGACTTAAAGAAAAAGATATGTGATATAGAATGATAGACACGTGCTTCTATCAAAATACTGCTTTAAAAAGTTCTTTTAAGTTTCTTTGTCATGCAGGTCTGATATCCACCAGTGCATAATGCCGCCTTAGCTGTAGTTCTCAGGAGCATCAGAAGTATCTGAATGGCTTTTCTAACGTTACACTCCTGTCTGCTTCCACTTCCTGGGATTCAGATGAAGGTAGCATGTGAAATGGGGAAAGGCTGGGGTGCTGGGAAAGCCCTGATCCTACAAGTTGAAAGATCATCTTCAGTTGATTCTGATTAATTCCTTCTTTCCTTGAGAATTAGAGTTTTACCATTTTGCTGCAGCTTGTCTAAGTGCAGTTACCGCTGAGGAATGTGTCAATGAAACAAATCAGGACAAAGATGCTCTTGGATCAAGGGTTCTCAAATTTCAGTGTGCGTAAGAATCTCTAGAAGCTTGCCTAAAACAGAAAGTGTCAGCCTTATCCCATAGAATGTAATGGTCACTGCTGAATAGTTACTGAATGAATTAATACACACAGCAGGGACTCTTTGCAGCCAACACACAAACAGTAGCATCCTTTGGGTACCACTGCCAATCTAAGTGAAATGCTCCTCTAAAAATCTGAGATGTTTTATCAAATGATTGTAATTACAGAGGAGAGCACTAAACTGTGAATATTTTGAGATATTTTAATTATATATCTATTTGGTTAAAGAACAGCGACTTACCAAAGTGAGTATAGGAAAGGGTATCGTTGAGAATGAGAATTTTGTGATCATGCAGGATTTTAACAATACTTCTAATTTCAGTCTGGTGGAAATCATAGCTTGTGGTTGTTATCACAATCTCTTCTCCTTCCTTAGAAAAATTCAAGTGCCAAATTCAAGAACAATTTAAAAAATAGGTTTATATTTCTTAATAACTATTAAATAATTCTAATTTAACTTACATTGGTTACAACCATGGTATTATCAGAGAGAACAAATCATACATTTAGGTCTCTAAAATAAATATGCTTTTGTTTGATAGCAAGAATTCTATATTTTGAATTATCTCAACATTTCCTTAAGTTGAATTCAGTCACTTAATAAAATCACAGGTGATATACATTTTTAAAATTAGATATATCAAAGCAAATATATTCATATTTTTATTAAAAACTGGTCAGGATAATATCCTTAAGACTTAAAAAATTTCCCCCAGATTTTTTTTTTTTTACACAGTTAACTATCACTGGATATTCCTGAAAGGTAAGAAACGCAGAGATAAGTGACAGCGCAAGGTCAAGTCTTAGAATCTCTGTATATCATATATGACAAGCTCCTCTTTGTCAACCAAGTCTCTGCTCAAAAGTACTTGCAGAGGACGAAAAAGAACTTTTTCCTCTACCCTTCCAAGTTCTCAGCTGGGACCCCTGTAACAAAAGTCATTAACAAGAGAAAAGCATATAGATTTATTCAATATAAGTTTTACATGACATGGGAAATGAAGCCCTGAAGAAATGGTTAAACCTGAGCATTTTTATGGAAGAGTGGAGAGTAGAGGAAAATTGTGATAGGGTATGAGCTAAGTGTAGGAAACTGGGAGAAACAGCAAGGGTTGGCCATTCAGATTCTTCTCTGTGTCACTTTGTCTTCAGAGCTGAGGATGTCTCTTTCCTCTGGGTATAAGGAGGGCAACTCTCACATGAAGGTTTTTTGACCTGCTTCAGGGGAAAGCCAGAAAGTCCTTCCTGCATGTGCAGAAATTTCTTCCCTTAGAGTATTCATATTTTGGGGTAGCATGTCCTGAACCCTGTCATACCCTTGAGAGAGGCTTTCTCTGGCCACTCTATTTAATGTTATCTGCCACCCTCTAGCATGGCAGTCTCTATCATACCTGTTTTATTTCCTTCATCACAAAGATTATAATCTGAAATAACACACATGTATCTGTTCATTTAGTGCCTGCCTCTCCCACTTCAATGCAATTTCCCCTATAGTCTGACCAATTTCTTCACAAATGAATCCTCTATGCCTAGAAAATGTCTGACATTAGGCTAAATATTAATTATATAAATAATATGCAGAAAATATTAACTGGATAAATACTAATAAATGATAATTGAATAAACTATAGGGATATTTAAATCATTTAATCACCTTTTAAAAATCACATCTCAACTATCACAAATACGAATATATTGTAAGTAGCTTATAATAACTCTCAATAAATCCTCCTTCTATTTACTGATTTTACACTACATTAAGAAAGCCAACCCCATATGTTTTGATGATTTGTATTCATTTACTCAGACTAAGCCTCGCTTTGTTCTGTGACCTTATAGCTTATTCTCAGCAGAAAGGAACTGGCTGAAATCTGAGAGCCCGGAAAAGTAATCCATCCATTTCCTTGACCCTTTAGCATTAAAAAGAATATTTGTAAAACATGTGAGTCTGTGGCCTATGCAAGCCTGGGAGTGTAATAGAGATCAGAATTGCCACCATTCATATTTTACCAAAATCTCTTATTTAACTCAGGCATATTTTGAATATCACTGGGCATCAGGATT
The DNA here is from genome assembly GCF_964165515.1 of Mesoplodon bidens. Classification (NCBI taxonomy): domain Eukaryota; kingdom Metazoa; phylum Chordata; class Mammalia; order Artiodactyla; family Ziphiidae; genus Mesoplodon; species Mesoplodon bidens. The sequence continues at coordinate 51,614,641 of NC_138173.1, read as the reverse complement.
TGTTTTCTTCCCAAACGCTTAACAATAAAATGTATTTAAAATAATTCTTTTTTCTGTTTTGCAAGAATTTGTAAATAAATATTTTTTACCCCCAAACTTTCATATTTTCCTTTCATAACTAATAGATACATGTTCTTTATATGTTCTGAAGAACCTTTGACACCACAATTTTTAAATGCCTGCTATCAAGTCAGCTTTTTGAGTGTAAGCTAATTGCAAAACATACATTTCTCTTCTGGTTAATCATGTGACAAAATAAATGTCCATTGGAATAAAGAAGAAACCTTAAGTTGACCCATGGCGTGTTTTCACTTTCCACCACATAGTAATTCCTCTACCTGCCAATCCACAGCATCCATCAGAGAGAGGACTTTGGAACCTGCCTCTGCAGTTTCTGAGAGCTTAGTTTTATATATCGAACGTGGAATTCCATGAAGATCCAGCTCACCAAACACCCCTACAGGAGAAAAACACACTCCTATTTATTCACTGCATAGAACTGAGTTACGTGCTATATAAAATGAAACAGTTAGTAGATATATTTTAATAAGCGACTGAACAATATTATTGCTTATATAAAAGAAAGATTACAAAGAAAACCAGATTAGAGAAACAAAATACATATGGAGTGATTCATTAATGTTAGTGTTGCAATAAATTACATTTTGGAAATATGCACATCTGTATCTATTTTAATGTGACATGATTTAATTTTTTAAAATCTCAGCAACTTTTATAACCTGTTACTACAAATCAGTGTCTGTAAAAACTTCTGAAACCGTAACATCATGAACTCATAACAAATCTTTTAGTGCTACATGTTCTAAAGTAGATTTGAAAAACGAATATGACTCTTGGTATCTGGAAACACATACCTAGGACCTTTGATCCTTGATTTGGTCCTCCTGGAAGAGCCCACTCTGGAGTAGAATGATTCCCTCTAAGAACAATCTGTAATTCTCCTTTAAAAGGGTTATCTTCCCAGCCACCAATTAATCTACCTCCCTGCAGTGAAGCAGAAAATTGTTAATACTTCAAAACTGAGCAGGAAAAATTTCCCCATAAAAAAGGAATTAGGAAGACTGGTAGCCTCCCCTAGTAAAAATGAATGAATTTTTGTTTTACAAAGAACCGTACTGTAACTAGAAGTGACCTTAATTTAACCCATCCACTTTGGGATGGGCAGTTTAAATGATTTTTCCAAGGTCAAATTCAACATCTACTACTGTCAGAACTGGACCTGAAACTGAGACCTCCTAAAACCTAAACTAGTGCTGTTTGAACAGATCACACTGTACTTTAAAATAATGCAGCATATATAAAATATACTCTTCTATTTATATCTAAGCTATGTTATTCATGAGCCATCACTGTTAAAAAAAATTGCTATTACTAAATGCTTGCTGATTCTATGCCAGGCATAACATGCAAGGCTTTACATATTTTATAACATTTAACCTTTACACTAAACCCATGAATTGGAATTACTATTCTCATTTCATAGGTGAGAAAACTGATGCTGAAAGAAGTCAAATAACGTAACCTGTTACCAAACTATTAAACAGTGAGGTAAGGATTCAATTGTAGCATTAATTTACCTCTAAGCTCTGTATCTAACCAAAATACCACACACCTTTAAAGCATTAAAGGCCTAGTTTTATGAAAGAAAGGCTCCCACTTATTTTTTAGTGGTGCTTAATAGCTTTTTGGTTAAGCTATTCTTTTAAATGAACACCAATAAAAGGCTGACAACAATTAAACTGATTAAACTATTACATGTTCAAGACCATCTGAGGTTTATGAGAGAATGAGATGATTATTCCAAACAACTGAAATATTTGTATTAGTCTGCTCCTGGTTTTCATAATCCCATCTACATCCATTCATTTTAAGAAATACTGTTTGCTTTCTTAAAAAAAAAAGGCTTGAAATCTTTTAATTTTTTCCTCAGAACTCCAGTGGATTCTCTGTTAGTTGCAGCAAGCTGTGAGTTTAGCTTTACCTAATAATAATACAGATATTCTAAAGGATTGAAAATGAGCAAACCTCACACTAAAAAGTAGCATGATAATTACTGCTTTAGGAATGTGTCATTAATATTTAAAGGAGAGCAGAAATATATTGAACTTAGGCTTGCATTTCCTGGGGTAGAGCCAGTTGTGTTTTAATCACATCAGGTGCATATGCTTTCTTATAATTTGCTTAGTAAATCTCCAACATTTTAGCATTTGGCTAATAAGCGTATAAATTATAAGACTGTCACTCTTACCTGCAGTGATATGTAGGTAGCATTCAGAACAACTTTTCTATAAGAAGACTCTGCAGCTCCCACATTATGTTTATCTTCCAATTCTAGAACCCCCCAAATAATGAGTCTTTCCATTGGTGGAATATCTGTGTCTGCCACAATCCATGTTCCTATAAAATAAGACTTTAATATAAGGAATATAACATAATCCATAGACTATAGCCTATAGATAAAACACTGACAGCCCTATCAGTGAGTCCTAATTTTGATGTTTGTGAGCCTTTTTCCACACAATGACTAATTCTTGTTTCTCTCAGAAAATCCATTATTCTTAATATTCAGGTTTAAATCCACATAAAACCCAGAAGCGACGTCTGACATCCAGGACACAACAATTGAGTCCATCTCTTCACATTTTCTCTTTCTCCAAGGTGTGCTGCATAAAGGTATCTACCCTAACTGCTAACTATTGTGGTATAAACACAGCATTTTATTTATTTACATTTATGCATTTACCTTCAGGAATAACAACATTTGCTCCTGGGTGAGGTATGGTATAATTATTTTCTCGAGATGACTGCCAAAAAGAATCATTTGACCATAAGCTGAAAAGAGAAAAGAAGTATTTCCATTAAGTTTTATCTCTGTATATTTAATGAGCATCTCCTTAGAGTGTAACACTATTCTAGATGTTTTAGGGATAACAGAATGCAAATTGGATAGTTTGTAATTTCAGTAAATAGACAAGCTAATGTACGCTATTAGTAAGGTACTCAACACACACAATTACATATATAGTTTTTTCTCCATTGAAGAAAACTTCCTTTCCACCCACAATCCATATCACATTTTCTCCTACTAAATCCTTATTGTGATACCCTAATTTTGTCTAAAATGTAAATAACTTAACTTCCTTATAAGATTTCACATGGTGGAAGACTGAAAAGAAATGCATCCTTTGTCCATTTAAAGACCCTTACATATGGTGTTATTTCATAGGGAAAGGGACAGGAGGGTATATAGTTGGCTAGATTCTATGAAGGGAAGGCTGGAAGAATGGTCTGTGAATAGGCAAGGATGGGTTAATGAGGGTGAGCCGCTGGGCTGGGGGCAGGACGGCAGGTCTATAACCAGAGTGAAGGTTACGTTACATTGAAATAAATATGGAAAGCACAGTTGGAAGAGAGACGGTCTCCACTTTCCATCACTATGCTTGCTTGAAACTATCTCAGTGCAAATTGTTACAAAGAATGTTATTATAAAGTTGACTGCATTTTCCCATTTAAAAATGTTCACAGGGGGTGCTCTCCTGACCTAGTAAAAATGTTTAAAAATTCTATGATACTAATGTAGGAATTTTACAAATAACCAATACAGTTTATTTCATTAAAAGTATATTTTTATCACACATTTGAATTACTAAGAAATATTACTAAAAAATCTGTTGATCAAAAATCCTGTCATAAAAATTTTGTCTTCATGGATTTAAAAGAGAGGTTAGCAATTAAATGATCATTTAGGATTATTTAGATTCACAGTAATACATTTTTCATGACGCAATCTCAATGAAGGTTTGTTTAAAGGTTGTATCTCTCTAACTAAATAAATTGATCAGGATTGTGCAGATTCAATAGTTGAGTTCATCTAGCTTTTCTCAAGCCTTTCATTCTTATCCCCAGCAGCACTATACTACATGTTATACATTCTTCTTCTAATTGCCCACTGTTACGATCAAAAAGGCCCAGTACTTCTTAAACTAAGCATTTGTGTGTTGTGTAGCTAGACCTGTATATTCTAGTCCTGAGGTACCAGTTTTGGATCAAGATTCTGTTTGTTTTCACTGATAGCTATTTGCAAAATACCAATTAATAATTCCAATTATAGCTATTTCCAGTGAGCAGAACTCATATTGTGAGAGGAGAAACACCTATCCTATGACATATACATGTAGTATATCAACACACACCTCTACACATCCTGGTCTATACCAATCTAAATCTATTAATGAGTCATAATAAATATTAAGTAAATATTGAATAATTTTATCTACCTTAGGCTATCTAGGGCTTTTTGGCCAATAACCTTTATGGCCCATATTTCTTCTGAAGTTCTCTAGACTCTTTTTATGAGCCTCCTTGCTTTCTCTACTGTCCCTCTGTTACACAGAGTAGTAAAAGTGGCCTTTTCAAAATGTAATGTCACTTATCAGCTGAAACATTTAAAGCCCTCTCATATTTCTTAACACTAACTGCCTGCATGACCTGAATGTTCTGATTTCCACCTATTTCCAATGCTATGTCCAGGCCACTCTCCCCTGCTCACAAGGGTCCAGCCATGCAGATTTCCTCTCAGTTCTTGGATATGCCGCACTCTTCCCCACATCAGGGCCTCTGCCCAAGTTGTCCCCTTGGCCTCGAACCCAACCTTCACACAGCCAGCTCTTCCTCATCCTTTGGGTCTCAGCTAGAATATCCCCTCCTTTGAGAGGCTGTTCCTAACCATCCACCCAAAGGAGGCCCCTGCCATGTTGTCTTCTGTCCCAGCCCCTTATCCATTCCCTTTACAACCTTTATCACAACTCAAACTCATGTGCTTTATTTTCTGTTTACCTTTTTGTTTGTTTGCTTGTGTTGGCATCTGTCTCTTCAGACAGAATGTGAGTGTTATGGGGGCAGGGACCACATCTACGTTGTTCACAACTGAATCTCAGAGCTCAGCACAGTGCCTGGCACATAACAGGTGCTATTTTTTAATGGTTGAATGAATATATAAACAAATTCAATTATTATTCTTTTGTGCAATGTTATCGCAGAATCTGTATATTCTGAAATCGTAATTCACTTAATAAATAATATTGATTTGTACTTGATGCACAGTAGTGGGCTCTCACATGCCCACTAATTGTTAACTTTTATCATCACCATCGTTACTTTTATGGTTATTATTTGCCCATAAGGGACACAAATATACATCAAATAAGGATCATGCCTTTAATGGTCTTGAAGACTAGTACCGTTGTGTACTAGTACCATCACGTATGGTAATTACTATAATATAAAGTAGAAAGTTATGTTTCATATGAGAAATAAAGGTAAAGGACTTTATAAGTTTCAAAGACAGAAAAATTATTTTTAACTACAAGACTTAATATATATTTAGGAAATTGAATATTTGAAATAAAATTAAATAAGTTGTATTACGAGACTTGACCAAGACTGTTATTCTATTTAAAATATGATACCAATGAACTTATTTATAAAACAGAAGCAGGGCTTCCCTGGTGGCGCAGTGGTTGAGAATCCGCCTGCCAATGCAGGAGACACGGGTTCGAGCCCTGGTCTGGGAGGATCCCACATGCCATGGAGCGGCTGGGCCCATGTGCCACAGCTGCTGAGTCTGCACTCTAGAGCTCACGAGCCACAGCTACTGAGCCCGTGTGCCACAACTGCTGAGGCCTGTGCACCTAAATCCCGTGCTCCGCAACAAGAGAAGCCACAGCAATGAGAAGCCCGCACACCGCAGCGAAGAGTGGCCCCCCGCTTGCTGCAACTAGGGAAAGCCTGTGCGCAGCAACGAAGACACAACGCAGCCAAAAATTTTTTTAAATTAAAAGAAAACAAAAAAACAGAAGCAGACTCACAGGCATAGAAAACAAACTTATGGTTACCAAAGGGGAAAGGGGGTGGGGAGGGATAAAGGAAGAGTTTGGGATTGTCACATACAAGCTACTATATATAAAATAGAAAAACAAGTATGCACAGGGCACTACAGTCAATATCTTGTAATAATCTATAATGGAAAAGAATCTGAAAAAAAATATATATATATAACTGAATCATTTTGCTGTACACCAGAAACTAACACAACACTGTAAATCACCTATCCTTCAATAAAAAAATAGGGACTTCCCTGGTGGCGCAGTGGTTAAGAATCCGCCTGCCAATGCAGTGGGCCCGGGTTTGATCCCTGGTCCGGGAAGATCCCACATGCCGCGAAGCAACTAAGCCCGTGCGCCACAACTACTGAGCCCACGCGCCTAGAACCCGTGCTCCACAAGAGAAGCCACCACAATGAAAAGCCCACACACCACGAAGAGTAGCCCCCACTCACTGCAACTAGAGAAAGCCTGCCATGCAGCAACGAAGACCCAAAACAGCCAAAAATAAATAACATAAATAAATAAATTTATTTTTAAAAATAATAAAAATAAAAACACTCAAATACACAGACACAAAAAGACAGTTATTCTAGAGAAAGAGATGCCACCTGCTAAGAAAGCATTGGATCAATGAGGACATAGTTTCTGGTGCTGTTGGAAGTTTGTGATCTCAGGGAATTCACTTAAGGTCTTCAGGCTTCGGCTCTCTCACCTATATAATAAGGGAGTTGGTCTAAAAATCCAGATCTAACGTTCTGCAAGTATGAGATTCCCAGTAACTTTCACGCATAATTTTTGTGAGATTTTTTTCCATTTTGTCATCAGTGTGGTTGTAAGGCTCAAGTGAAGCAATGAGTGTGGAAGTGCTTTGGGACCTACTGTGCAGGAGGAGGGCAACAGTGTCTCAGCCAGGATGACATATGAAAAGGATGCTGTCAAGAACTATTGAAGTATATTAACGAACAAAAGGCCTGTATACTTATATGTGGCTGGTCGCTTCCTGGGAATTGGTTTTCTTGATGGAGGATGTATAGGAAAGCAATCCTGGAGAACACAGCAGTAAGCTTGGAAATTAATAACAACATCCTTCACATCAGGATCCAGGGTCCCAGAAATGGACTGGCTCTGATGAAGGTCATTTTTTCCTGACACTGAAAGTGAAGTAAAAGCAGTTTAAACTAACATCATGATCAAAGTACTTGAATGTAAACAAAATATGGCAATTTGAAAATATTCTTTAGATAGTAACTTGGTATAATTCAAATGTATGGAATAGGTATGAAAAAATTCTGACAAAATGCACATGTCTGATTAAGAAGCAGAGTCAAAATACCTTGACAAAAACAAATATTTTAGAACTCGATTAAACTGTACTCTTAAATATTTTTATTTTCCAAAAACAATTAAATAATAAAAATGGAAACAAAATATATGATAGTTCATTGTACTCATTTCCTCTAATTTTGTGAAATAAATGTTGGGGCCGATTATGAGTGTTGGTGCTACCTCCAAACATAAAATGTAAGCTCTTAATTCAACTCAAGCCTCTTCCAGGGTAAATTTAGTCTCCATTCTTTAATTCAGCAAACATTTATTGAATCCTGCTATATACAAGGCACTATATAACACATTTGCCCATTAAGCAATTTTTCTCCTCCTTTAGATGAAGCAATAGATAAAACAATCACTTTTGCCTATTGGATACATACCCAGGTAATACAGAGTACTAGTGTTTGCTTCAAGGTGCCAGTCTCCATTCTTGCTAGTATTCCAATTCAATGGATTTGAAGAGCCGTTCCTCATATCAATGATATTAAACATATCAGCATTTTGAGTGAAGTTATGAGATATGATTACATAGTCTTGTTCCTATAAAAGTTTGCAAAAAAGTGACTTGTTTTATATGCTAATATCCTGTATAACATACACTAATTTTGATGACATTAATTAATTAAGCCCATATTAAAACTTAACTTTTAGTTTTAGTTTGGTTTTCATCTTGCATTTATATTTTGTTTATTAACATTTTACCTGTCTATGGTAATAACGCTAACTCTATCACTAAGGTAATGAAAGTCTTTCTTTCTTTCTCTCTCTCTCTCTCTCTCTCTCTCTCTATATATATATATATATATATATACACACACACACATATACATATATATGTATACATTCAGAGAATATTTAATTTCTATAATGTTTCAAAACATTTGAAACAGTGCTAGGTATTGTTTTTTTTGCTGCCCATATGTAGTACGAGTAGAAGAAAGTGAACAGGGATGAAAATACCCAATTCAGGATACTGGTGACCATTAGCAGTGAAGAGTGGGGACTGATTTCAGAGTAAGCCATACAGAGGACTTCCACTTCACCTAAAAATGTCTATTTCTTTAAAAAAATCTGAAGTACATAGTCACAGAATGTTAGATTCAGATAGAGCTGGGTGGTGGGAATATAGGACTCGGCCTGTTATTTTCTGTATTTGCTATATTTAATAATACAAATAATAAAGCCCTTAACTGGTGCCCAAAACATCATAAGCACTGAATAAATGTTAGTTATTATCATGGTAATAATAACAGGGCACAAGCTTAGTACTACAGGAATGTGGCAGAAAGATGGCTTATTTCTGATTCTTAAAGGAGGGGGTTTTTTTTGGCTTGCTTCTGAGATTTAGGATGGGTCATGAAAAGTGTGCAGACTTTACCAGGTCAGTATGTGAGGCAAGGGCATTCTGGGCCTCACAGTTGGTGTAAGGATGAGTGTGTGGGCTGCTTTTGAGTAATATGCAATCAAAATTATTAGAAGATGGATTACGCAACTCTTTGTTTACCTTAAATCCATAGAATGTTGACGTATACGAAACGTTGGTTATGTGATCTACACTTTTAAAATACCAGTTAATGTGCTTTGCATTTGGAATCAGAGCCATCCATCCAGACATGTGAGTCAGTCGTTTCTTCTGAAAGGGAACAATGCTTGTGCCTATAGAACATAAAACAAATCACAGTAATCTCTACATCTAGAAAATTCCTTCTCTTATGAGCAAGTGCAAAGGTAAATATTACTCTAGTCTACGGAAGTCTCTAAAGAGGTCAGTATAGTATTTCATTACTTATGTTCTAAACGTCTTTGTTTACCTGAAGGCCCCACTGTTCAATATCACACTTAACTGAAACATAAAATGCTTTCTCACTTGGAATTCTGAATTGAGATGGAGCCTTTATTCCTTAGGGAAAAATAAAATTGAACTATGATGACAATAATGACCACTAAGACAAAAGTGCTTAAATATATCAATACAATTTTTTTTTTTTTTTTTTTTTTTTGCGGTACACGGGCCTCTCACTGCTGTGGCCTCTCCCGTTGCGGAGCACAGGCTCCAGATGCGCAGGCTCAGCGGCCATGGCTCACAGGCCTAGCCGCTCCGTGGCATGTGGGATCTTCCCGGACCGGGGCACAAACCCGCGTCCCCTGCATCGGCAGGCAGACTCTCAACCACTGCGCCACCAGGGAAGCCCCTATCAATACAATTTTTAAAATACATTGATCTAAAATATAATTCCATTTCTATTCTTTTAAGAACTTAATTCTTCAGAATCCTTGATCTGCAAAGTATGCAAATATAAGTCCTGAACCTTATTAGATTCTTCTATATGGGTTGTGTTAATCAAAATCAGCCTAGCAAGTATGAATGGAAAGCTTTGATTCAGAGCCCTTAAGGAACTAGACTAAAGTAGACCTACCTCTAACACTGGCCATGATACCCTAAATTTTGTGAATGATGAACTTGGAACCTGAACTACCTGTTATGGGAAAAAAATTTAATTTGAGAGAATGCCTGACAACTTCACTTGAAGATCTGAAAAGATCTCTCACAATATAAAGGAAAACATCTGTGATTAATGAATTAATTCTATTTTTTCCTCTCCCTTCTCTCTTTCTTTTCATCTCTGATTGAATTTTATGTTAAATTGCAACCTCTTCCCTTACAAAGTTAGGTGGAAGAAGCTAGGAGCAAGATTACAAAATAAACTGTCATTCTTTTCCTTTGGGGATAAGGCAAAGCAAATTCCAATATCAAGGAGGAACAAATTCTTTGGCATATGAATTAGCATTAAGTTTTGAAAAGCCCATGACCAGAGGCACTAAAAAGTCACAGTTTAAGAAGACCTGCAGAGTATGAGAAGAACCATGATAATTTGGATTATTCAGCAAATACCCACTCCTCTCCCCTCCTTGAGGGCAGAATAGACTTCCCTGCTCTGTGGGTACTGGGTGACTTCTTTGGTCCATCGGCTATTAGCAGAACTGACACTGCAAAGACTTAAAAGTGCTTGCTGGGTGAAACATGCCCTCTTGAGCCTCTGTCACTGCAGTGGAAAGAGGCTCCCCCAGGAGAATAGTGGGTAGCATACTAAGGTGACCTTTGGCATATGCAGACAGAAAAATTATACAGATCTTGGGGGACAGAAATCTAATTCAAGTTACCCAAGTGGAAATTTGCTACCTCTTACCTATTTCCTAGATCCAAGCCAATTCACAGACTGGAAGCAGCTCCACTGAGTGGGAGAAATCTGTGGCCATTTATCAGGCTACTGCATACTAAGGAGAGGAAATATCCAGACCTTCCAAGAGTTGTTAGCTTCTGGCTCTGAACTGATACTAACCCTCAGACACCCTAATGGCACCATGGTCTACCAGCTGGAGTGGCAGCTTATGAAGGCCAGGCCCTAGAATGAGTCTTTGCTCAGTCTCATGCCTGGTCCACTGAGGCCACTGGCTCATCTATGGTTATTCCTCCAGTTCCAAAATGTATAGTGGAAATAGGCATAGAACTTTGTTTGGAAGAAGGGCAGAAGTTGAAATTCTCACAAGAAATATCCTTCCAAGAGGATCTGATAACATGGAGTGGAATACCAAAACCCCAGCATGTCCTGATGGAGTTGACCCAGCTATAATTTTAGCAGTTATAGTATGGCTGGTATAATTATGCTACACGTTTTCAAAATTCACTTGGCCTATATTGAGATACATAATTTTAGTTTGAAATTGCAAGTTTCTACCTTGTAAATATGATTAAATGTGGAAATTTGGGAACGCTGTCATCAAGAAGCTACATCATTTAGATTTATGCAGAAAATGTAGAAAACTGTATTTGAGAATCATCTGATAGCAAATGTTTGATTCATCAATGCCTTTCCTATTTTCCAAAATCTGCAGTCTATCAGAACAGTGATATGAGAGTGGATTAATTGTAGATAGATATTTTAACTAATAATTCATAGACAGATGATGGATGTGTGGATGAATGGATGGATGGAATGATATAAAGATCCGAGCCAATCAGGGCAGGCCAGGTCAGATGTGATGAGAATAGATATACTTAGTAACTGGAAGAATTCCTAATGGAGGAAGGGAAAATCACGCAGGAAGGACTGAGTGAACACTCTAGGAACCAGGCTCCCCTGCCCTGTTACCAAGATAAAAGAAAAGCAATTCTAAAACCTTTAGGGGGGAAAATGCAGATATTAACGCCACAGTGAAAAATCTGAGACGTGAGAATCAGGGCTACTACTATATCCCCATTTAACTTGCTTGTCTGGCTGGCGCATATGCCAGATGCATCATGAATAATGACAGCAAATTAATGCAATCTATCAGGCAATGATATCAAGCGCATCTGGTGTTCCAGGTGCATTAGCTTTACTGAAACAAATCAGTAAATCAACAGTCTCTGTGCAGCTATTGACCTAGCAGATGCTCCCCCCATCCTATTTCAATCAGCAAAGATAATCAAAATAATTTGCTTTCAGTAGCAGAAAAAATGGTATATTTTTACTGTCTTGATCCTAAAACTATGTCAACTTTCCTGCTATCTGTCATAATATTGGCTGGAGGTTCCTTCATCAGCAGAATGTCATGCTGGTCCAGGCGTTTCTTCAATACTCCTCACGAGCCCATTTTGGGGTGTGATATTTGTTTCCTGCCTGGTTTCTGACTGATATAAATATTATGCTTTTCCCAGTGTTCTCAAGAAGATGATGATGAAAATTGAGGAAAACATATTTAAATGAGTGGTTTAAATGATTGTGTTCTACTCACCGAAGGAGTCTGAGAGAACCACATCCTTTTCAAGCAGAGACACTGGAGAAGGCTTGTTGAATGCCAGCCGGTGAAAGCTGACCGAGGCGTCACAGACAGACCCAGGGAATCCTGTGCTCCACTCGGCTTCTTGACTGCAGTGAGAAGGGTCCAGCAACGAGCTGTGTGGAATGACGGTGTGTCCTTTGTGACCTAGGAAATGAACACAAACAGCCGACTTCCTATTTCATGTTAGAAAACGAAAAAGCTAAACTGTCTAAAACATACATTTACTATAACCCATAGTGCCACGAGTACAATCTAAAAGTCTAGGTTCCTGGGTTTTCTTTTTTTTTACATGGGGTAAGGGGACCTCTACAAAGGCTTTGCAGTGGACTCTTCTGTCAGGGAGCTTATCATGGATGCAGCTGAAACATGGGATCTGAAGCACCCATGAGAGCCAAAGTACGGGATGGAATGTGGGATAAGTAACTTGGTCAAGGATACACGGAAGGATGCAAATCCAGGCAGTTTGACCACAGAGCTTGTGCTCTCAACCAATGGACTGTCAACGAACTTAAGAATCTAAGCTGAATTAAGTAAATGAATAAAGATCACACAAAGCTCTGAATATTAGAACCACCTAAATGTTCTCCCTCTTAAAGCCACAATTAGAACAGGAGACAAGTCAACAACTGTAGTTGAGAATTCAGTCTGTTTGAATATTGAGATGAACCTTCCATCTTTCAAGGGCTTTCAAAAATAAATATCTGTTAATATCTGTAGCTTTACTTGTCAATTGTCTCTCTCATAAAGTATTATGCAGAATCGTACACACACACACAGACACACTTCCTATCTGATTTTGCCAAGTCATTATCATTAAAATTTTATAAAAATGCTAAATCCTAGAAACCATGATTATTTACAAAAGGATTTGACTTACTCTGAACTTAAAATGGTAGAAAAGATTTAACCTACAAAGAATGTTGAATTTTGTACTAGAGTTCACATATTCTTTGAATCAATTCCAAATTCAGAATTTAGATTGGAAAGAAAAAGGCTAACAGCAAGCCTGTGACTTATTACTTCCCTCTAAGGTACTTGAGCAGGATACATCCAGTCTGTTGCTTATGTAAATAAACCTCGAATTTATACATTTATTGGGCATGACTGGCTGGAGAATCTGGGTAGTCATGTAAGCAGTTTCCTCTGCGTAATTAACTGAGTACAGAATGGAGGCATTCTCAAATGAAATGGCTTCCTTCTGTGATCAATATTCCATTAAGTATTGTTCAAAATTTGCTGTTAATTCAAAACCAAAGTGCAAATGCAGGAGAAAAGGGACATATTTGGAGGCTGCATCTGATAGTTTGAGACTTTGCTAGAAAAGGATATCTCATCTATGCCTAGTGTTGACCTATATCCTTAAGTCATTAGGAAAGTTTGGCACCAGTTAAGATCTGTGATTCATCTGAGTCTGCTTTGACAGTTCAACTCTCTGTGTTAACACAAACAAAAAATATATTTCCAAAGTATTTTATCAGAAATTAAAACATCACATTACCTGTAAGTGAACCATCAACATCAATCAGTACCACTTCATGTTCCCATCGAAAGCCAGCCTTGTTTGTTGTGTGAGAATATTGGATGTCAATGAATTTTGCACTCCAGCCTCCACATCTTTCATTACAAACGCCAGTGATGGACGTCACTCCCAAAGCTGCACAGCTGGGACGGTCAAAGTTCATGAAGTGTACGGAAGATACAGTCAACCCTTCACTAAATGGGAGAACCAGGCCTTTCATTGTGCAAAATACAGACCCCATTCCCAGTTCATCGACATGACCAACTATTTTGGCATTTTTAATCACTGCTCCAATGGTTTCACCCCATCCTCCAACATAAGGAGCCAGGATCCTCTTCGTTTCAATTCCAGCCTCATAATTATTGACCATCACGAAGTTATGAAACTGAAGTGCACCTCCATTGACCCATTCAGCTCCTTTTTGACAATTCCAAGTAGTGAGTGAATTAAATCTTGCAGGCTCTGGCACTGTAGAAGTACAAGATCCTGTCTGCATGGGGAAATATTCTTCAAATATCCACAATCCAAACCAACCTTGAGAATGAACAGTGTTATTAAAGAATTCTCCAAGAGGAACTCTTTTTTGGCAGATGTTTCGGTCATAGGATGGCCCATCAGGGTGGTTGTTCATTCGGTACCAAAAGCCAAAGTGAGTGCCACCAGCAGCTGCATTGTGTCGTATGGTGTTGTTTGGATTGGTTACCCAGAATGCAGCTGGAGTCACGTCGTCATTCAGAAGACTAGTACTTTGCTGTACAAATACTGCCAAGTTATATTGCAGGATATTGCCATGTTCAATACCATCTTCTATAAAAAATGCTCCCCCCCTGATATCATATATAATATTCCTCTCAACCAGAAGGTGATGTGTGTTATGGATAGTAACAGCTCTGTTATAGGTCTGGTGAATTGCACAGCCTCTTACATAAGATTTAAACTGTAAATCTCCAAGCAGGTGCCAATGTATTGGATATCGCCCCAACCGGAATGCCTGGCCAGCATGGAATATCTGTCAAGCCCAGAAATCACAGCTATTTAGTGATACACACAGACTCAGGGTTTGCCTGGCTTATACTTTCTTGTTTCAAAATAATATCCACTTTTACATTAATTATTATTAATGCATTTATAACTCCCATATTATTCCTGTTTATCATTTTTAAATGTTATCTGACCCCCAACCCACCTTGTTTTATTCAATCTATAACAGCCCATACTTGTTATCAAATGAATGAATGAACAAAAACCATCTTTGACTCTTCTGCTTTTTCACCTTGCTGTTATGAAACTTTCGTGTTCAGCAAAATACCTAGTAAAAGACTTCCTTTTCTCCTTCACTTTGATTATTTTTTAATAATAAGAAACATTTCTTGAATGTTTACCATGTGCCAGATATTCTGTTAAATGTCGTATATGCATGGTCACAGTCTTTACCACAATCTTAGGAAGTAGCCACTTATCATAAGCTTCATTTTACAGATGAAGAAAGTGAAATTTAGAGTATCTTGTTCATGGTCACAAAGTTTCATTTAAACTCACTGGTCTAATTATAGAGTTGGTGCTCTTATTAACCACTCTGCTATATTTTCAATAGGTCTACGATCTAATAAGCTAATATAGAAGATGCCTCTGTGTGTGTGTGTGTGTGTGTGTGTAATACGATCTCATAAGGTTTGGAAATAAATGGTAGGGCATCTATTTATTTTCATTCTTCATCTAAAAATAAAAATTAACTATTAATAATATTTACTATACAGATCGACACTGACAACCTCACTCACTCCATATCCAGATGTTACATGTATGTAACATAACCTAGGAGAAGGTTTTCTTTTTACAGTGTGCAGTCATTGACTCTGCCACCCTCACTGCAGTTGAGTGAGGTGTTCCAAATTTAATGGATTTATGGATTTTACTATCCTTCCTTCCCACCCTTCCTCCGTTCCTTCCTTTTACTGAATATTTGATAGAAATGTGCTAAACCCAGATTATATAGGCTGAATATGAATAAGATACAGAGGAACTCCTGATCTCTTGGACATAACTTGCATATTTATTCTTTTATTTATATATTTGTTCAATTAATAGTCAATTGAGAATCTGCTATAGGCTAAGTACTGTTCCAGCTACAGAGGAATCAGCAGAAAACCAGAAGGACAAAAATATCTGAACTAACTGAGTTTATGTTCTAGAGGAAGAGATAAAAAACAAATTAAAAATATATCAGGAGTTATGAGTTAATAAAGAAAAACAGGTGTTTGGGCAGCTATTTCAAATAAAAGTGGTGAGGAACAGCTTCTCTGAAGAGATAACATTTGAGAAGAGACCTGACTGAAATGAGTGTGAACCATTTAAGTACCTGGTGGAGGAGCATTCCAAGCAGAATGGAGAGCAAGTACAAAGAACCTGAGACAGGAGTGTGCCTGACGTGGGCAAGGGACACAGGGAGGTCTACGTGGCTGGCATGGCAGGCGCCAAGGGTAGATCACACAAGATAGAGGCCAGCAGGGGGTCAGATCACGTGGATCCTTTGGAAAAGGCTTGGACTTTTTGTTTTAGGTGTAATAGGAAGCCATTGAAGAGCTCTGAACAGTGTGTAGCAAGATCTGATTCACATTTTAAAAATTGTACTTTGGCTGTGGTGTGGAGACTTCATTGCAGAAAGGGTGAAAGCAGGAAGACCAGTTAGGAGAAAAGCACAGTAGACCAGGTGAGAGGTGATGGTGGCTTGGGTTAGGTGGAAAAGGTAGAAAAACAGTACATTCAGGATACAGTATTTTGTGGGCAGAGTGGATAGACCTTGTTAATGAATTTGATGTGGGATGTGATAAAAACAGAGAAACAAAAATTTGGCATGATTATGTGAGTGAATAATTGGATGTATTAAAATCATCTGTTTATGTCTCCTCTACCAGATTATAAGTAGCATCTGGCAAAAAGCAGGTGCTCAATTCACATTCATTGTATGGAAAACTTTGGACAAAGCGCGAACAATAACGCCTCTTACCTCTACGTATTCTATTCTTCCAGTCACCATGTTAGCACCGGGTATCGGAGCATGAAACATAATGCATCCACCAAACTGGTCACTTCCTATTTCTTCTCCAAACCTTCCTTGGACACATGTCTGTGTAGCAAATTCACCTTTAAAAATATTTTTTAAGATATCATAAAGAAACACCGTGTCAAAATCCTCTAATTATATAAAGACTGTTTCTCATACCTAATTATATCTTTTTATTCACATACAATTTTAATCTCACCCTGGAACATAATTATTTGCGTTCACATTATCTCCTCCTCTGCATAGTAAGGAAGGTAAGTGCCTTGTCTTGTTCACCTTTGCAACCCCTAAAGTACTCAGGTATTTTGTTTTATGATTGCTGAATTTATTTTCCCCAAGATTTGGGATTAACATAGCTAATACAATCTTACACTGGTACAAGATTAGAACATGCATTATCTCACTTAATTCTTACAACTATAGTAGGTTGGCAGAACAGGAAGTATTTTTATTTTAAACAGGATGAAACTAGGTTTCACAATGGACATTGTGAGACCACGCAGATGAAATGGAATCAGAACGCAGGTCTTTTGACATTGATCAGTAAGGTCTTATGCTTCCCATCGAAGAAAAGGCTGTATCTAAGCTGTATCAGCTATTATTCAAGTACTTATGGGATTGTAATGGTAGTAGTGATTACATAAAATATTTAAAAGAGACTTGTGAAATGCACTGTGCTTCTTAACTACACACATACATTTATATGGTTATACACAGTTTTATAAATACATATATATATAATATATATATATATGAGAACTGTGGTAAGTTAATTATAGCCATGGAACCAGTTCCAACTATTGACACCTGAGAAGAAGGGACACATGTCACTTCAGGACCAAAGTAACAAACTGCTGGTGCTTAACTCTCCAGCCTTCTCATCTCCTGTCTCAGAGATCATGGAAACCCATGTTGAGATTAAGTCTCCATCAGCCTAGACCCTGGAAAATAACAATGAGCAGAGCCCCCCTGTTTACCCATATTGGACACGTGTAGCATCAATGAGAAATAAACCTTTATCATTTTTAATCACTAAAATTTGGGGCTTATTTATTGCTAGAGCATAACCAAGTCCATTAGTTCTCAACAGGGGCTGATTTTGTACACGGAATATTTTTGCAGTGTCTATAAACATTTTAGGCGACACACTAAGGCTGCTAAAGCTACCTGTGTCAAATCCATCAGGGCATGCTGGAATTTTGTTATTCCACTCCACATTGTCAGATCCTCTTATTAAAATATTTCTTGTAAGAATTCCAATTTCTGCCCTTGCTTCAAACAGAGTTCCATCAGGGAGGGTGACAGTGATTCCTAAGTGTGTGTAATTCAGCGGATTAGTTAGCGTTATGTTCCTGCCACCAGCAGATACAGATGCAATGGTCCTTTTTTCATTCTCTTGTTGGCTGTGTCTGTAAAAATTTGAACCAAAAACTCTCAAAATTAATATAAATTAACATAACAGTGTTTTGCTGTATTTGTTTTATGCTATTCTGAACAGTCATCTGTAAAACAGGAAAACTTTTTATGTCATACAATATTCTGAAGAGGAATTCCAAGATGGTATTTTACTGTTTCTTAGAGTAGCTGAATAAATTTTTCAGATGCATTTCAATTAAATAAATTTTTTCCAAGTGCTATACTTGTTCACAGAACTGGACTAATTCTATAAAGTATTCAAAAGAACTATTCATTTATAACTTTGAGGATCACACTCAGTGGTTCTCAACCAGGGATGCTTTCATCCCTCCAGGGGACATTTGGTAATGCCTGGACACATTTTTGGTTGTCGCAACTTGTTGGGGGTGCTATGTTGCTACTAGAAGGTAGTGGCCGAGGATGTACCCAAACATCCTATGATACACAATAAAGAATTATCTGGTCCAAAATGTCAATAGTGCTGAGACTGAGAAACCCTTACAGAGGGAAGCCATTGGAGGTTCCTGAGCAGGGAAAAGAAATGACTGAGGTGAGCTCAGGAGTTCTCATTTCTACCCATTCCTTCAATACATACCAAGTTCCAGCAAAAGGACTGGCCAAATCTATAATATACACATTCATGTACTGAGTCCTTCCAACAAAGACTTATTGAGTGTCCATCCTGTTTTCTAGGCACAGAGCTAAGTACTGGGGATACCAAGCAGAAAGTGCCCCTGACTTCAGATAGACATGTGTTTCTATGGCTGATTGTGTATTATCTACTAAAGCGTGACTGGTGCTGTTGACAGAGGTGCCCTTAGAGGAGATACCTCTGTATCTTCTTGACATTCCTTTTTGATTCCTCTCTCCCTTGGTAAAACTTTTTCTCCTTTAACTACCAGTTTAAATAACAATGTGAAACACGTTGAAAGGCACCTCTCTCACCTTTCCCAACTCTTCTTCTGGATTCCCAGTAAGCTCTGCGTGATGCCCCATCAGCACTAACAGTCACCACACTGCAGTCCTACCACCCATTTACTTCTCTGTCCTTCCCATACCTGTCTGGTCCTCTAGGTAAGACACCCGCTAAATCATTCTGTATGCTGAGCACTTGGTCCAGTACGTGTCACAATTCGATCACAGTTTTTCACTGACTGAATAAATCAATGCAGAATGAATTCCTGAGGTAAGAAGGTAGAGGAATGGAGCCCAAATAGGAAGATGATGGAATATTCCAGGGTGAGGGGCTGAGAGTCTAAATTAAACTGAATGCATGGAAAGCTGGTGGAAGAGGCATTTCAAGGGAAGGACCAAAAGAACCTGGTGATGTGCAGGAAGCGAAGAATGATGATAGTCAGAGGGTCACTGGGAAAGTTTTTATGAGGATCAAATTAGACTGTAGGATTTAAAGGGAAAACATGGATAGTGAGAATGAAATGGAAGAAATGGGCATAATAGTTAAGCAGTTCAATAATTTACAGAGAAAGTGAGAGAGAGAGAGAGAGAAGCTAGAAGAGACAGGAGACCAAAGTTTTTTTTTTTTTTTCCAAGATGGTGGGTGGATGGGGAAACCCATAATTCCAAAAGACCCAGGGAAGGAATTATAGGGGGAGAGGGCGGGGGAGGTGAAGATTAAGGATGCTTGAGATAGGGTGTATCAATAGTACAGGATCCCTCAGGTGATTTGGACTGGCCTCTCCTGAATTCTCTTGAATTCAGATGAACAGAGGTTTCTTTAGAAAAGAAGGTTCCAGGGACTTCCCTCATGGTGCAGTGGTTTAGAATCTGCCTGCCAATGCAGGGGACATGGGTTCAATCCCTGGTCCAGGAAGATCCCACGTGGTGTGGAGCAACTAAGCCCATGAACCTCAACTACTGAGCCTGAGCTCTAGAGCCCGCGAGCCACAACTACTGAGCCCACGTGCCACAACTACTGAAGCCTGCGTGCCTAGAGCCTGTGCTCCACAACAAGAGAAGCCACCACAATGAGAAGCCTGTGCACCGCAATGAAGAGTAGCCCCCCTAGCTGCAACCAGAGAAAGCCCGCATGCAGCAACAAAGACCCAATGCAGCCAAAAAAACAAAAACAAAACAAAAAAAAACAAAAGAAGGTTCTAAAAAGCATTTTTTTTTTTTTTTTTTTTTTTTTTTTTTTGCGGTACGCGGGCCTCTCACTGCTGTGGCCTCTCCCGTTGCGGAGCACAGCCTCCGGACGCACAGCCTCAGCAGCCATGGCTCACAGGCCCAGCCGCTCCGCGGCATGTGGGACCTTCCCAGACCGGGGCACGAACCTGTGTCCCCTGTACCGGCAGGCAGACTCTCAACCACTGCACCACCAGGGAAGCCCTAAAAAGCATTTTTATATGTTATATGCACCTAAATGCACCTTTTCTTCCTTTGTAATAATATCTAAAACTTATCTAGCACTAACTTTGAGTCAAGTTCTGCTCTGTTTTACACATATTAACACACTTAGTCCTTACAGTAATTCTGAGATACATACTAACAGCATTCCAATTTTAGAGAAGCACAGAGAGGTGAAATAACATGACCTCAGGCCTAGTAAGTGGTATTGCCGGGGGTTGGACCCAGGCAGACTGACTTTAGTAGTATTCTTTTTTTTTTTTTTTTTTTGCGGTACGCGGGTCTCTCACTGCTATGGCCTCTCCCGTTGCGGAGCACAGGCTCCGGATGCACAGGCTCAGCAGCCATGGCTCACGGGCCCAGCCGCTCTGCGGCATGTGGGATCTTCCCGGACCGGGGCACGAACCCATGTCCCCTGCATCGGCAGGAGGACTCTCAACCACTGTACCACTAGGGAAACCCCTAGAAGTAGTATTCTTAACCACCTGCGTTACAAACTCTGAAATAGGATTTATGAATTAAATAGTGAACAATGAGTTAGATTTGGTGGGAAACTCCTTAATTCTTGTTTCTTAAAATGAAATATCCCTAAACTAAATTCTAAACTTACTCTTTTATTTCATCCAGAAAAGCTATAAATGAGGACTTTCTATTTGTAAGCCCTGTCACTTTGCTGCTTTTTAATTTTGCCATTATGCAATTCCAAGGGCAGAGAAAAAAAGGGCACTTATAAAGCTAAGTATATATTTAACTCTTCCTAACGTCTGCAAGTCTATTTTTAACTTGGGAAATGACAAACCCAAAATGCCACCTTGAATTCTAATTCTATACTGAGTCACGACCTTAACATAATTTAGCTGTTTCTTGTCATAAATTACTATTTGTTCCCTGATCAGCATCAACTATATCCAATTTTGCTACTACTTATCATTTGAACAAAGCAAAAATAAGGCTCCTCTTGCTTCCTCTCCCCACCAGTATTCTTGGTGTAGCTGTATTAGTTTTGTTCTTTTTATTTCTTATTTGCTAAAATATATAATTAAACAAATTAAGGGTCATAAGCAGCCTCGATTGTAAAATGTCACACATGTAAAAGGTCACGTTAATCATCACTCATACTATAATTTCCTCCCTTTTATTCAATCATTACTAACAATTTTGCTCCATGGGAGCCACTGCCAAGACTGTAAGATAAGAAAGAGTTCACTAGCTTCTTTCAAATGTATCATTTGGTGGCCCCAAACAAAGAAGCTCATTTACATTTTTGCATGCACTGATGTACTTAGCTAAAGCTCTCACTCAGAGGTTTTCAACTGACTATTAATAGCAGAATGCTTTTGTCAAATGAAATCTTACATGGGAACCTAACCATGAAAATGACTAAAATCTTTTATTAGTACATATTTATAGTTTTTCTCATGGTAAATTCAGTCAATGGAAACTCAACACACTGGGGGTCAACCCAATGTTAATATTTGTCAAATACATATTTGGCTGTTCATGCTTCTTTATTCTAGGTTTCAAATTTAAATTAAATAGTTGTGGACCTTCTGAATCATCCCTTGTTTACATAGTTTTTAAAAATCCCTATTCTAAATCAAAATTAGCGTGCTCAGAAGACATCATACCTGTGTCCTGTGCTTGCAATTACAATCTCATCTCCTGGTTTCCACGTTACTGCTTCGTGTAAAATCAAAGTCCTTTCCCCTGCCTTTGCAGTATGAGCCAAACGAGTCCAAATCACAGGAACAGGCAGACCTGGAGCCAACATACAAACCGAGAATTTCCCTAGATGTGTTTTCTTGGATATTAAGAGTTTCATGCATTTTAATCTTTTCCTGGATTGAATCAATTTTGAGAAAGCTCGTTTTACCTTAGCATCTTATACCTTTCTCAAAAAAGAAACATTTAGAGTGCTTGCTTTATAAAATAATCAAGTTTGTAATAACATGTATAGGTCTATAAGTTTTTAAAAAATCCTTCTGCAATGACATATCCCATTTATGATAATCTTCTTTATATGAACTCAATATAAATTGTGTGATACTACTGATAAAATGGGCAGAGGCCTATTATCTTTGTCATTGTTGATAGGAATTGCTTAAATTGATAATCTGGAGACAAGTGAAATGTATAAATTTCTGAAAATTCTATTAGTGTATATATTTAGCATAATGTAGGACATTTATGATCGTAATAGGGTATCATGCTTATATATTCTAAACTTATAAAAGAGGTAGATTATTGCAATATAGAAGACTTCATATAAAAAGGATTCACACCATGCTTCCTTTAAATAATGCTACATTGATACCTCAAACATGATCATAATCATTTTTATTTGCTGATAATTTTCCACAGTATATATAGTTATAGAACAGTGCAAATATAAATTTATAGTTATATTTTAGAAAGAGCCCATTTTAAAATACAAATATAAGAAGTTATAATTTATGCTTCTAGACTTAATGCCTTTTTGTTTAGATAGATGAATAAAGAAAACAATCAATATGAACTGTTTCAAGTGCTAAATTAGGCAAAGGATGTGATGGACGGGCTTCCTAGGAGTGACCTTGGTTGTGAGTCTTGGTGGTCTGTAGGAGTTGACCTAACCTGGATAAAGGAGGGAAGAGATAAAGAGGGGTAAAGAGGGAACACGTAAAGACAGGAGAAGTTTGGCAAGGCTTCATTTAAAGAGAGTTATCAGGAGGATTATCTCTGGCTTCCTGGCTAGTCTCTCCTGGACCAGTTCCTTGAATCCTTTCGGCCCGTACCATGCAGATCCAGGATTCCCTCCCGCACAGCCAGTGTCTTGGTGCCATATACCGGGAGCTCAGGAGATCGCAGGTGCCCATGCAAGGTAATGACCGCCTTGTGTTGAAATGGGGAGGCTTCCGTCCCAATCTGCAAGGGATTTCACAAGCATCATTCAGAAAGTAAAACTCATTATCCACAACTCTAATCATTC
Source organism: Mesoplodon bidens (assembly GCF_964165515.1). NCBI lineage: Eukaryota > Metazoa > Chordata > Mammalia > Artiodactyla > Ziphiidae > Mesoplodon > Mesoplodon bidens. Next base: position 51,591,251 of record NC_138173.1, on the reverse strand, counting down.
AAAAGGAAATTCTTTTCTTTTCTTCCCTCTCTTTTGAGAATCAACTGTTCCATTCTCAGTATCTTTCCTCCAAAAGATAAACCTTACATTTTCCAGTCAGCCAAATATACTATGCCAGACCTTTGGAAAGTATACTGATTGATTTTAGCCACATCTCAGAGCTAATTTTTTTTTCTGCTCTATTTAAAATTCTGCTCTATGAAAATATGCTTTATCTTCCCATTAAAAGCACAAAAATATTCTAGGGAACTTTTAAAATCCAGAAAAAAGATTTTATGCTAAGAACAGAGACCTACACAAAGATAAACTAGTGAGAGTTTAGCATAATTAACTGTCCATTTTACACATAATATATATATTTTTTACACATAATATTTTAAAAAGAGAGAGGTTAGCAATGAATACAGATCAAGTTCTCTCGTATACCTGAAGAACGCCTCCATCTGTAATTAGAATATTTTCTGCCTGAAGTTCAATGTCAGCTTCATCAAACATTAGAGTTCCACCTAAAAACCATACAATTTTGAAATATATCACAAGGAATAGTCTTATTAAAAGCTATTTATTAAATTATACACTAAAATTTAATTTCTTATTCCTATCTGCTGTCACTATGCATGTCACTTTACTTCAGCTCTTTGGCAACATGAAGTATAAAAACTTCAGACAAGACCCAGGGAGCTGCTAGAAAATCAAACCCCAGAGCAGATTATTACAAGGGCCTCCCTGGTGGCGCAGTGGTTGAGAGTCCGCCTGCCGATGCAGGGGACACGGGTTGGTGCCCCAGTCCGGGAAGATCCCACATGACGCGGAGTGGCTGGGCCCGTGAGCCATGGCTGCTGAGCCTGCGCATCCGGAGCCTGTGCTCCGCAATGGGAGAGGCCACAGCGGTGAGAGGCCCACATATCGCAAAAAAAAAAAAAAAACTTCAAACAAGACCTAGGGAGCTGCTAGAAAATCAAACCCCAGGGCAGATTATTCCCCCTTGATCATTTGTTATTTTAAATGCTATTAAATAGTGCAGCTACATGAACTCTAGTTCTACAAACACAGGATCTCAGAATATAAATTAAGAACAAAAAATTAAAATAAAAGTAAAACACTTTTTATACACTATTGTAATGCCAACATTAGGTCTGAACTTTTATCCACTAATTTGCACTAGCAACAGCTATAGCCTGATAAGCATTATTAAAGAATGTGCTGAGATACATTTTTTAAGAGACTGATGTAAATTTGTGGATAGTGAAACTTTACCTGTCCAAAGGTTCAATAGTTAATAACTTCAAATAACTGAAACACTGCTGTTGTCCCAGAAGTTAAAAAAAACAAAATGCAAAGCCCTATGAACAGCTAAAACCATTATGGCAAAGTTTATATACTAAAGCCTCAAGTGTTTTACTCTCTCCAATTATTGTTTCTTTTACACACAATTGTCACAGTTCTGGTTATTTAGCTTGCTGTATTAAAATTAGGATATTAAGAAGCAGAGAGAACTTCGGGTAACAGTTGAAAACAGGTTCACAGGCAAAGGTTAAATCACAACCTGGCATCCAAGAGGAGTCAGGGGGGTCATTTAGTATAGAATCTAACAAATCTCTATGATTTTTATAACCCCTAGGACCCACTATACTAGTGTTTTTATAAATGGGAAATACCTTTTTACTGTTGTAATCCACTCCATGTGCACTGGCATACACACACACACACACACACACACACACACAGTTATTGAACCAAAAGTTTCATGAAACACTTGACTTTAAAAGTGGTACTGGCACAAAAACAGAAAGATAGATCAATGGAACAGGATAGAAAGCCCAGAGATAAACCCACGCACATATGGTCACCTTATCTTTGATAAAGGAGGCAGGAATGTACAGTGGAGAAAGGACAGTCTCTTCAATAAGTGGTGCTGGGAAAACTGGACAGGGACATGTAAAAGTATGAGATTAGATCACTCCCTAACACCATACACAAAAATAAGCTCAAAATGGATTAAAGACCTAAATGTAAGGCCAGACACTATCAAACTCTTAGAGGAAAACATAGGCAGAACACTCTATGACATAAATCACAGCAAGATCCTTTTTGACCCACCTCCTAGAGTAATGGAAATAAAGACAAAAATAAACACATGGGACCTAATGAAACTTCAAAGCTTTTGCACAGCAAAGGAAACCATAAACAAGACCAAAAGACAACCCTCAGAATGGGAGAAAATATTTGCAAATGAAGCAACTGACAAAGGATTAATCTCCAAAATTTATAAGCAGCTCATGCAGCTCAATAACAAAAAAACAAACAACCCAATCCAAAAATGGGCAGAAGACCTAAATAGACATTTCTCCACAGAAGATATACAGACTGCCAACAAACACATGAAAGGATGCTCAACATCTTTACTCATTAGAGAAATGCAAATCAAAACTACAATGAGATATCATCTCACACCAGTCAGAATGGCCATCATCAAAAAATGTAGAAACAATAACTGCTGGAGAGGGTGTGGAAAAAAGGGAACACTCTTGCACTGTTGGTGGGAATGTGAATTGGTACAGCCGCTATGGAGAACGGTATGGAGGTTCCTTAAAAAACTACAAATAGAACTACCATATGACCCAGCAATCCCACGACTGGGCATATACCCTGAGAAAACCATAATTCAAAAAGAGTCATGTACCAAAATGTTCATAGCAGCCCTATTTACAATAGCCCGGAGATGGAAACAACCTAAGTGTCCATCATCAGATGAATGGATAAAGAAGATGTGGCACATACATACAATGGAATATTACTCAGCCATAAAAAGAAACGAAATTGAGCTATTGGTAATGAGGTGGATGGACCTAGAGTCTGTCATACAGAGTGAAGTAAGTCAGAAAGAGAAAGACAAATACTGTATGCTGACACATATATATGGAATTTAAGAAAAAAAAATGTCATGAAGAACATAGGGGTAAGACAGGAATAAAGACACAGATCTACTAGAGAATGGACTTGAGGATATGGGGAGGGGGAAGGGTAAGCTGTGACAAAGCGAAAGAGCGGCATGGACATATATACACTACCAAACGTAAGGTAGATAGCTAGTGGGAAGCAGCTGCATAGCACAGGGAGATCAGCTCGGTGCTTTGTGACCGCCTGGAGGGGTGTGATAGGGAGGGTGGGAGGGAGACGCAAAAGGGAGGGGATATGGGAACATATGTATATGTATAACTGATTAAATTTGTTAATTAAAAAAATCAAAAAAATTAAAAATAATAAAAAAAAAGATGCTTACCCGTATAAAAGATGCAGTACACTCAGATATTTTCTATTCTATTTCATTAAAAGATTCTGGTTGCAATGCAATAAAAAATTTCATAACCACAAATGGATTATAATACTCAATTTAAAGAACTCAGTACTACACTCTGTATTCAAGACATGATACAACTATGGATGTTCATAATCATGAATTCTGATTAAATTAACTTCACAGAACCATTTCACAGGCAGAGTCTAATAAACAGATTTTCAGAAATTTACCCTGAATAAGCAACATTTTCAGGATAGGGGTATTTTGATCCAGCAAAATTGTCTGTCCCTTTGTAATAACAACTAGTGAGCCTTCCTCTGGGGGCGATGCTCCCCCCCACGAGAAGTTGGAGGACCAAGCATCAACATATAGGAAGTCCGCGTTATCCTGTAATAGAAATGAGAGACTTTTAAATTTAGAGGTTTTATCACAATTCTTCATTTAATTCCTCAAAATGAAGAAATTTAAAACAATGAACATTTTCATTAAGTATAACCTACTTTAAATATGTTAGAGCTGCCTGTTGATTAATTTCACAATAATAAAAAACTAAAAAAGCTTTTACCAATTACCCTGCAATCCAGAATACTTAGAAATATGAAATAATAAAATTTTAGTAACAAGCAAAAAAAAAATAACCTACTTTAAATTTATTATAGTCACATCTTAGTTATCTTTTGGAGACATTAACAAAGTAAAAAGTCCATTAATGGGACTTCTCTGGTGGTGCAGTGGTTAAAGATCCGCCTGCCAATGCAGGGGACAGGGGTTCAATCTCTGAACCAGGAAGATCCCACAAGGCGTGGAGCAACTGAACCCGTGCACCACAACTACTGAGCCTGAGCTCTAGAGCCCGCGAGCCACAACTACTGAGCCCACGTGCCACAACTACTGAAGCCTGCGTGCCTAGAGCCTGTGCTCCACAACAAGAGAAGCCACCACAATGAGAAGCCTGCGTGCCACAAAGGAGAGTAGCCCCCGCTTGCCACAACTAGAGAAAGCCCATGCACAGCAACAAAGACCCAGCACAGCCAGAAGAAACCCCAACAACTCCGTTACCAATTACTTCACCTCCCATTAGGCTAGTTTTTCTATTGCTGAGACTACTCTATCCAACAGCACTGTTACCAGTTTGGCCATGCCGATGCTTCTGATGTTGACATGCACTGGAGCCCACCCTGAAGGAGTGTGGGCATTTGTCATGCAGATGATATATGTCTTGTTGGAATACTCAACATCACATTTGGCTTCAGCTATGGTAACAAGAATATCCTGTATATTTTCACTGTAAAGTAAAAAAAAGAAAACAAAACATTGACGTTTTTCTCAAATTTCTAGGTCACATTGTCAAACCCTATTATTCATATGCATTATTGTAAAAATAATGATCTTACCTATGAGCTATCAAAGTGCAGACTGACACTTTTTTTCAGTAGTAAAACTTCAAAATATTTGTTGAGAAAAAAGTAAACAAAGAGATTAAGAGATCAGGAAATAAAACTACAAACTAGCAAGTATTGCAGTGCTGGAGAAAAACTGCTTGGGTTCAAATTATTGAGAAATTCTTCATTGGTCTCCAAGCAGGCACTTATGTAAGACACTTCCAGCGATTATCTTGCCTATGTGACATTTTTTGTCACATTCACAGACTTTGGAATTTAATCTCCATGTAAAAATGCAAGTCCAAGGTAGTTACAGGTACTTGAGGAATTAACATTGCCCACTATGATTTAAATGATCTGGGGTTTTGAAGTCAAACTTCTGTACTTGAAGGATGATGATAGGGCAGTACATAAAATTTGAGCCAAAATAATGAATATGTTTATGAAGAAGGAACCTAAACAGTTACAGTGAAATAAATGGATGAAGAGATGTTTCATTGAGCCAATGAAGCAGATGATGGTTGGAGATGAGATTCTGGGGGAAGCATAACAGGAAGGTGATTTATACTTGTGATGTTACTTACTAAGATCTGGGGAAAGTTATTTAGCCTCTCTAATTTTAGTCTTCTAGCCATAAAATGGTATTAAACAATACCTAAGAAGGTAAGGCAGGAAGTTTCTATGGGGTAGAAAGGTTCCTGACACAGAGTATGTAGTCAGTAAATGTAGTGTGGCTTTTGAGCAGGTGGGTAGACTTTACATGACTATATTCAAACACTGTCCTGGCGCACGAGAAAGCAGGCCTAACGGCTGGAGTCCGGAAAGATGCACTGATGTATATGCATGTGAAGACAGTACCTGAAGCCTGATCCCAGGACTGTAAGTCTGGTGCCCCCTGCTGTACTGCCTCTCCTGGGAGCTATTTCAGTGATGAGTGGAGTCATTGACATGTTGTATATAAAAGGAGTCGTGGACTGAGATGAATTCTTCCCATTGACCACACTCACTTCACAGTCTTGCTTGGGTACCCTGCCTATGATAAGAGGAATCAAACTGAGTTCGATTCTGCCATCAGGCCCTTATTCATTTCCAAAACCCCCAAATATTTTTAATAACATCTTCCTTTTCCCAAAGTCACTTTCACAGGCTCTATGTGAAGTAATAAAGATCTCTAGCAATAGTCAAACACATCACAAAATTCACGCACATTATCAACAGGGGAAAAACCCTTAGACCCTCCCTCAGAGCCTCTTATTGTAGACAATTCTACAAACCTGCCTGTTTGGTTTTCCAGTGCTAGAGGATTCAACACTGCAAATTAGAGAGGAAGGAAGGAAGAACCGCTAATAGCAAGCATGCTGACAGCTGAAAGCTAGGTAACAGACAGAAAAGCTACAAAAACTCAATACAGAAACGCTGAAAAAAGAAGCGGAGCTATTGTTAAGGTAAACAAACCTTGACAAATCTTTATAGCATTACTGCTTTAAAAAAATCAGAATACAAACTCTGATGTTGAAATGATAAGTAAGCCCAGTCACAAAAATGTTACATTTTCTTCAGTATTCTTTAAGAAGTCAGAAGAAGCAAAAATGTTTAGAAAAGCTTCATCAAATTTTGTTAATGTTTAAAAAAATGTTTGTACATAAACCATATCCTTTATTCATCTGTATTATTCTCTTTAGTTCTTCTTAAATTTTGTTAGATAATTAAAATATGTTGTGTACTTAAAATACCAGATACTTGAACTACACAGTAAACCACTGAACTAGGGTTAATGTCTCCATTCAATAGATGGACAAACTGAAACAGAGAGGAGTTAAGTTACTTAGCTGAGGTGACAGTTAGTGGCAAAACAAATTCAGGGGCTCCTTAGAGCCCAGGCTTTTAACCACTAAGTAAAAATAAATAAGAGTAATAATAATAGCAAATCACATATCATGTTTCAGATACCATTCTATCCACTTCACACACATTAACTTATCAAGCCTCACAGTAAGTAGGCTAATGTGATCATTTTCATTTTACAGAAGAGGAAACTAAGACACAGAAAGCTTGAATAACTTGCCCAAAGACACAGCTTGCATTTGAATCTTGGCAACGAATTACCGGAGTTCACCCTCATAACCATTATACTATCCCCACTTTAAGGAAAAGTTAATACTCCAATAGGGACTAAAAACATGTTCTCCATTTGGCATGCTCTTTATGTGATAAGCTGAAAAACTGAAATTTACTAAAAACAATTCAGTCTAACCCAAATGTCATGAATCTTGGAAAATATTATAAGCCTAGAAAACAAAATTCTGAAGAAATTGCTTAAAATCAGGAAATTCATAAAGGTGATTCAATTGCCCCAAATGAACACAGAAAATTGAAAAAAGAAATTCAGACTGATCTCTATAAAATTAAACAGTTCTCAAAGACTTCCATTCTTTTTTCTGACTACTTACCATTATTAGGTGGAATTTCACATAATAATGTTGTGTAATTAGATTTCAGTCTGTCGACTGCACATTTGGAGCCACACACTAATACAACTGAATTCTGTGGATTAAACCCAGTGCCTGTCACAGTCATGGTTTGACCACCACCGAAGCTCCCTAGTGAAGACATATAAAAGGGAAAGACAAAGTTAATGAAAAGAAAACCTCCTCTGTACATATATTTAACTTCATTTTAACACCTGAAATGGAAGCAAGTTTCATTAAATGAAAAGATTCGTAGAACTGAAATTATTTATATTATATTATATTAGTGCAACAGAATCTCTTTTGATTGTAGTTTTTTAAAACCTTCACTGAGTAAATGTCACATCTGGTCATTTATTTAAACTATGTCTAGGAACTAAAATTTTATTTAAAAGAAATGTCACAAAGAATTTGAGTAGTCAAAACACAAATGTAAAGTTACCATTTTAGTTAAAAGCACATTGGTTATGCTTAAGGTTTTTCACCACTAAAATAATTTTCAAACAGAAAAAAAACACTTATTTAGATAGACATAATTATAGGCCAGTGATATCTAAACATGATTTAAAAACAATTTCCAAATATAACCTGGACATTTTCAATAGTATTAAATTTTAAATAAATTATATAGCACAAGAGAAATACAGACATTAAACAAATATTTTGAAATGACTGATACCCTTGCATGCTTATTAATTTGATGCATAAACAAAAATATTTTAGTGTGTTATAGGAACTACACATTTTAGCAGGGTTTGAAGAATATGTTTCTTTCTAAATAAGTGTTTACTGAAACAATATAAAATATTTCTAGGTTCTGGTACATTCATGCCTACCTTGGCTTGGATGAATATTGTGAATAGTAAGTGGGTACTCAAATACGACTGTGGACACAGCAGAGCCTTTTGTCTTATGATGCATCATAACAGGAAAAGTGCCACCAGCATGATCTCCAGCAATGCATTGCAAGACAGTATCATTGACCATGGTCACATTACACTGAATGTTATTTATCGTCACTGAAATTTCCAAGATATCAATACCAAAATTTGACCCATTGATCTGAATTTCAGTCCCTGGAGGACCTTAAAAACAAAAAGCAAACCATATAAATACAAATATATATCTAAATTCCAATACTTGCACATGCATTTAAAGATATACCCATTTACTTACATAAACAAAATAATATCCAGTATTTTAAAACTAATATAAATTCCAACAGTACATGTCATGTCATATACATTTTGGCTATAATTTCATTGCAGTCTATGGTATCTTGATTATAAGATATTTATCTCAATGTTCATTATTTTCCAGCACATCTGTCCATTCTACAGATGAAAGTTGTAAGTTACTAATAATTCAGGCTAATGGAAAAGAGAGATCTAGAATGTCTGAGGAATGAATGAATGCCTGAGCAGTGGGTGGTGGGTTAGAGCATATTTAGGGATGAGGTTTACTTTTTAAAACTTTTGGTACTTTCCTGATATTTGCAACTCTTCTGATGAATGGACTATTTTTCTTAATTCAAATATTTTCAATATATATGACTTGATAAATTATGATATATAAATAATTAGGTATAAGATAGTAAATACAGAAACAAGGAATTAAAGACTTATAGATGAATGTTGATGTTAATGCCTTGAATAAATGTACATAGAATAAAGTATTTCAATCCTTCTGTTCCCTTCCTCCCTTCTTTTGACAAAAAGCACTGAGGGCATTACACACACGGAAGTTTTCACAGGGCATCCAAACGCAGACCTATGTACCTAAATAATAAGTGAATAGTTATTAATCAACATAACTTGTTACAAATGCAGAGTCACCACGTAGTAGTTTGCTTTTAATTCAAGTAGTAACAGTAAAAATAACCACATAATTGACCATAGTAAGTGTCACTGAAATGTAAGTTGCCATTTTAAAGACCATAGATATTAATGAGATCTTTCATGTTAGGAATAGTTTTAAGATACAAGATTTAAAAATGTTTTCAAGTCTTAAGTTTTTAATCTTCTCTGGTATTTTCACCTTTCATATGGAAGTGTTCTAAGTGTGATGTATACCTTGCCTCTTCAGTAAATAAAATATTGGGTTGGCCAAAAGGTTCGTTCGTTTTTTTCCATAAGATGGCTCTAGTAGCACTTAGTTGTCTTTAACTTCATTTGAAACAATTGTGTTAGACTGTATGTGACAGCTGTCATATCAGCGTGCATTTAAAAAAAGACTTATCAAAATTGGTGAATTTTTGTGTAGCCATTTTAATATTGAAGATGGAAGAAAAAAGCAACATTTTTGGCATATTATGCTTTATTATTTCAAGAAAGGTAAAAATGCCAACTGAAATGCACAAAAAGATTTGTGCACTGCATGGAGAAGGTGCTGTGACTGATAAAACATGTCAAAAGTGGTTTGCGAAGTTTTGTGTTGGAGATTTCTCGCTGGACTACGCTCCACGGTGGGGGAGACCAGTTGAAGTTGATAGCGATCAAATTGAGACACTAATTGAGATCAACATTATACCATCCAGGAGACAGCCGACATACTCAAAATATCCAAATCAAGTGTTGAAAATCATTTGCACCAGCTTGGTTATGTTCATTGCTTTGATGTTTGGGTTCCACTTAAGCGAAGAAAACCTTTTTGACCATATTTGCGCATGCAGTTGTCTACTGAAACGTCACAAAAATGTTCTGTTTTTAAAACAAATTGTGATGGGCAATGAAAAGTGGATACTGTATAATAATGTGAAACAGAAGAGATCGTGGGGCAAGCGAAATGTACCAACACCAACCACACCAAAGGCCGGTCTTCATCCAAAGAAGGTGATGTTGTGTATATGGTTGGAATGGAAGGGAGTCCTCTATTATGAGCTCCTTCTGGAAAACCAAACGATTAATTCCAACAAGTACTGCTCCCAATTAGCCCAAGTGAAAGCAGCACTCAATGTAAAGCGTCCAGAGTTAGTCAACAGAAAACACATAATTTTCCATCAGGATAACGCAAGGCCGAATGTTTCTTTGATGACCAGGCAAAAACTTAAAGCTTGGCTGGGAAGTTCTGATTCATCTGCCATATTCACTAGACATTGCACCTTTGGATTTCCATTTATTTCTATCTTTACAAAATTCTCTTAATGGAAAAAATTTCAATTCGCTGAAAGACTGTAAAAGGCACCTGGACCAGTTCTTTGCTCAAAAAGATAAAAAGTTTTGGGAAGATGGAATTACGAGTTGCCTGAAAAATGGCAAAAGTAGTTGGAACAAAAGGGTGAATACGTTGTTCAATAAAGTTCTTGGTGAAAATGAAAAATGTGCTTTTTATTTTTACTTAAAAACCGAAGGCACTTTTTGGCCAATCCAATAGCTCAGTTCTCACTTGTCTACAAGTGTCATCTATCTTCAGATACATTGTTTTGAAAGATACATTCAAAGAGAGATGAGACATAAATGGTTCATGGAAATAAGGAACATATGCCAATATCTAGCTCTTCATTTGTAATGATTACAAATATATGGGAGGAAGTATGCCATTGCTACTGTTAATATTTGCTTTTTAAAATTCTAAATGAGAAAACCTGATGTCTAAAAGAAAATTTCAGTAGCAAACTTCTTGAAGGCACAGAATATATCTTACCCAAACCTGATACATTTCCTGGCACTGTAAATTAACAAAGACTTTTTTTAAAAGGCCAACATTTAATAAGTTCTTTATTAAAGGAAACTTTTAAGTTGCATTATATGAATGAGATTTTTTAACCTTATGAGGAAGGTATCTGCATGTGTAAGGAAGCTGATATTTTAAGAAACTCGTCCAAAGTTTCACCACTGGAAAGTAGAAGAACCAAGGTGTGAATCCAGGTATTAAGGCCATGTTCTCCTCCATTAGACTATAGCGGCCTCTTCAGAAATCATTACATGGATGATAAGCATTCCAATAGCTTGAAGATGATCAGAAACAGCATAACATAATGACAAAGGATCAGGAAGACATCTCAATCTATTCTTAGCTCAGAAGAACAAGTCATACTAAATAATTAAGTAAATCCTATTTTAAAATATTTTTTACACCTGAATGGGCCAATTACTCCCTTAAAAAGAATTCTGTTGTGCTAATAATCAATAGTAGTTTCCTGGAAACAAGATACCTAAAAAATTCTCAATGTTAATAAGATGAACTACTTATGAATTTTAACAGGTATTTCCTGTCATATTAACATTAATGACCAATTTTAGTCTACAGGTATCCATCTATTTCTTCCTCATTTTGAAATTTAGGTGAAGTTAATGGAGATTTTGTTTTAAAACAGAAATGGGAATTTGGCCAAAAATTTTATCCCAAGAATGTGCAAAAAATAATCTCACAATAGAGACTACACAGAACTCAAATCCCATGTATTGATTAAGAGGGTTTGTCTAAAAACATATCCTAAAAATCATTTGTAAACATTATTCCAATTCTATGCTAGTAAATATTACTGATCATATTATACCAAGACGCCAAAAAAGCAGGTATTGGCGTACCTGTACTTGGGATAACTCCTCTGAGAAGTGGAGTATCTTCCAAGGCATACGTAAATGACAGAGGTGGATAAGCGACTGCATTCACAGAGATCTTTACACTGACCCTTCCAGCTGTCCCTGCTGGGGTACGGCAGTAGACTTCACTGGAATTGACAGAAATAATTTGGCAAGGTTCATCCCCAACAGTGACTGTGGTGTTGCCTGGATAGAAGCCATTTCCAGTGATGATCAAAGTAGTGCCACCACCAATGCTTCCAGAAGTTGGTGTGACAGATGCTACTGGGGGGCTGCTGACAGTAAGGTTTCCCAGAGCTAAGCCTTTCGTTCCCACCACAACACTAAGAGAATAAATTCCAGCCGGAAGAGGAGTCACAAGAACAGTGATGTTATTTTCATTAACATCGATTGCTCTAAACTGTTGGTTTCCAATGAAAACAGAAATGTCCTCCAAGATAGTGCCAAAGCCTTCTCCTTCAATAAGAACTTCTACAGGTCCTTTGATGGTGCTTGGGGAGATTCTTGTTACAAAAGCAGTGACGCTTTCTAAGTATGAAAAGCTGCAGTTCCCTTGACACAGGGCAGGCACTCCGTGGATCAGAAGATCTACCTTCACAAGCTGCTGGGGAGCAGGAGATGTTTCACATTCAATGGCTGTATAATTCACTGACAGAACTTCACATGGAAAATGACCCATAAGGACTTGTACATCAGCAGAAGAAACTGCAAATCCAGAGCCTTTTATGGTCACTTTTGTCATTCCTGTAGTTGACCCTGCATTTGGTAATACCACGTCGATGTTTGGCAAAAGTACAAATCGCCTATCAAATTCACTGGACAGTGTGTTGATAGCAGTGCCCAGATTGTAGACAGTTACTGTGACAATTTCCCTGATGCCAACATCCATTGAGTTTTGAGGGTCAATATGACACACAATGGAATCATTACTACTTTCTTCTACAACACAGGGATAGCTACCAATTGTAACCTGAAAATAAAATGAATATGAAAAACAAGTCAATACATTACTCTAGTGTGAACTTAAATTTTGTATTAGCAACAACTAAATTTAAAAAATTGGGGACTTCCCTGGTGGAGCAGTGGTTAAGAATCTGCCTGCCAATGCAAGGGACATGGGTTCGAGCCCTGGTCCAGGAAGATCCCACATGCCACGGAGCAACTAAGCCCGCGTGCCACAACTACTGAGCCTGAGCTCTAGAGCCCTCGAGCCACAACTACTGAAGCCCGCACGCCTAGAGCCCATGCTCCACAACAAGGGAGGCCACCGCAATGAGAAGCCCGTGCACCACAACAAAGAGTAGCCCCTGCTCTCCACAACTAGAGAAAGCCCGTGCACAGCAACAAAGACCCAATGCAGCCAAAAAATCAATCAATCAATCAATTTTTAAAAATTGATCATGTGCAAACTTTTTTTTCATGAAATTAATTTGGGGGCTGATTAAGGCATATCTTGGATTAATCTTAAACTAAATTATGATCATTCACAAATGTTCATAGTTACATTATTGATAATAGCCAAAAAGGTGAAAACAACCTAAATGTCCATGAACTAACGAATGGATAAATAAAATGTATACACTATGCAGTGGAATATTATTCAGTCATAAAAAGAAATGAAGTACTGCTACATGGTACATCATGGATGAACCTTGAAAACATTATGCTTAGTGAATACAGCTAGTCACAAATGACCACATATTGTATGATTCTATTTATAAGAATATTCACAATAGGCAAATCCACAGAGACAGAAAAATTAGTGGTTGTTTAGGGCCAGGAAGTACGGAGGGGTTGGGGGTAATATCTAAGGACTGTGGGGTTCCTTTTGGGGGTAAAGAAAATGTTCTAAAATTGACTGTGGTGATGGATGCATAAGTCTACGAACATACCAAAAGCTTCTGAATTGTGCACATTAAATGGGTGAGTTGTATGGTGTGTGACTTATATCACAATTAAGCTGTCATAAATTAAACTATGAGGTTATGGATGAAACATCTTCCTTTTATTGTGTATACAGAAGTAAAAAGGAGATCTTTATATTCTTACCTTATTAGCACATGTGCGATTACTGAAGCCACGTCCAGTAATTGTTATCAATTCATTTAGTGTTCCAATGGATGGACTAATGTTGCTTATAGATGGTGAAAAACAACTTGAAAGCTCAAAGAGCAATCTATCTGAATATGCAAACCCGGTACTGTTCAGGCCACACAGGGGTTCTGTTGCTAGACAGCCTGTCACAGAGCTTCCCAAGCGCAAATTCGCAGGTCCTCCTTCAGACAAAAGAATTGCCTGTAAGTCACGGATAAAATTCTAAAACAAGAATTGTTTTCAGACTGCATTACTCTAATTTTGATGATGGTGGTTTATATTCTGGTAAGTCTTTTTTTCCCAAATGACAAGAGGAGACCCAGGCAGTACAAAGTTAAAAGAAAGACCTGGACAAAGATGATACAGTAAAGAGTGAATATGAAATTAATTTATTTTTCAATTTGTCTAAGGCCAGACCCTATAGGGAAAATAAAACAACATCATCTCACATTTTAATATATTTTCAGGCACTTAAAGAGTATCAGAACTTTTCACATTAACATCTCATTTGAGGCACATAAGGATTCTGGGAGACTGACAGGACAACATTAACATGATCCCCTTATTTTATAGAATAAATTCTAGCCTCAGAGCAGTCCCAACTTATTCAGGGTCATGCGGCTAGTGAGAGACAGTTAGCCCCAGTCATCTGCCTCCTACTCCAGAAAGGGTGCATGTACCCTAGGTCACCTAAGTGACAGGGTTTCTACCTTTAACCTTCTTACCCTGAGCATATGTGGCTTCAGTGCCACCCACAAACAGGTGCAGGGGAATGTGCCTGGTTTCAGCTGGTAAAACTTGAATGACTCCTTGGAGAAAAATGGAGTGGGCCTCATCAACATACCCGCTGCTATAATAATGGATTCCAGGTGAAGTAAATTGGTAAGAAAATGAACCTACCATAAAATGAGATGGTACATAATAAATACAAGCAATTAATGCATCTTTGAGAAGAAACTTGAAATAATCATTCAAACGTGCATGCAGATGACAGGTTTCTTATTTTTCATGCATGTGATATTTCAACAGGAAGTAGTAAGGAAATGACTATAAAACAACTATAAAATGTCTATAAAAGAGCTGTCCTGTATAATGAAATTACATTCTAGGAAGGCAAGATCCAGCATTAATTTTTCTAGAGAAACCATGTTAAATCTGGCATAATTCACAGAATCTTAAAGAAAAACTCAACATGCAATGAAAAACAGTTTGTGTTCATGAGTAAAAAGTTCAAACTGCTACATGTGTAGAACAAAACAGGCAGTCTAAAAGGCACACTGTACGCTAAGCTGTCCTAGAAGAAAGACTGATTTTAAAGCTGATTCCAGTCAACAGAAGTTCATACTTGCTATCAGATTGGTATGATTAAAACACGTACTTCAATTTTCTTTGTATTTTGCTTGTTTCAATATATTTTTCTGGTTGATTATTGCAGAATGAATAGAGATATTTCTGATATCAGAACTCATCTCTGATGTATAAAATACCTTGCTGACATTCATTTAGAATATTTTATAAATTTGTAATATTTTTACTATAGCAATAAAATGCCAGCTAAATCATTTTGTGTATTTGTATATATTATTTATGCAAAAGTATTTTAAATCTAAACAAATTTCTTTTTATTATATCTGGGAAAAAGAAGCATGATGCAAAATTCAATGAAGCAGAAACATACCTGATGCAGATTTTTCTCTTCTATTGGTAAATCCTTTGCCATCATAAATTACACTTCCAGGACTGGAGACAGAGAAAACTCTATATCCTATTCCCCTGAGATATGGATGTGCTTGCCAATGCCATGTCACTGTGTCTCCCACAGACACATTTAAGACTGATGGTGACCAGGCATAACCTAATCCGTGTACTGGGAGCAAGAATTGAGTCGTATTTTTAAAGAAAAAAGGAAAAGGAGTAAAAATTCTTAATAATTATCTTTGAAAATATTGCCCTTTTATACAGCCACGAGTGAAAAAACTTTTTAATTAACATTGTAAAACTTTTACATGTCTACTTTAAACACATAATAAAAATAAACAGAAATAATGGAAAGTAACATAATGAGAAGCTAAGGAAAAGATAAACCACACAACTCCAAAACTGATGACCGAGAGGCAATTTGAAAAAAATCAGAGTCAATAAACAAGTTGTTCAGAAATGCCACATGGAATATTTTTAAAAGCTCTGATCAATTCTTTTTTTTTTTTTTTTTTTTTTGCGATACGCGGGCCTCTCACTGTTGTGGCCTCTCCCGCTGCGGAGCACAGGCTCTGGACGCGCAGGCTCAGCGGCCATGGCTCATGGGCCCAGCCGCTCCGCGGCATGTGGGATCTTCCCGGACCGGGGCACAAACCCGTGTCCCCTGCATCGGCAGGTGGACTCTCAACCACTGCTCCACCAGGGAAGCCCTCTGATCAACTCTTTAAACACAAAAATTTTCTCAGGCATTGAGGCACGCAAAAATCTATATAATTTCTATCTGAATATTTATTTAGAAACCCATAATGGAAAACAAACTATAGTAATTCAGGGGGTTCTATACTGCAGTAAAACCAAGTGGCAATTCCTGAACTTGGAAACCTTAAGCCTAGCCTTCTAGACTCAAGTCTACTGCTTGCTGATTCATTCTATATGTGGCCCCCTATGTCAAGTGGATAAATTCTAGACAAACTATTAACAACTTATACAAAGAAATAACAATAATTATTCTCTGAATACTTTGAAGTATTATAAGTAAAAATCAAATTAATTCCAAGGTAACATGTCTCCATTATTTACAGCAGATAAATGTTGTCTGATACCTGAATCCTCCCCACTGTTGGTAATCCTGAATACTTTCCCTGTTGAATGAACAATACATTTTATGACATTTTCTGACGATGCTGTCACATTGCAAGGGAAGGACCCTAGAAAGAAAAAAGATGGGGAAAAACATTTTCTCAAATAGTTTTTGTGAAATACAGAGACGAAGTATAATTAGTCAATAGTCAAGGCCCTACAAAAGCTCCCCATTGCATAGTAGGATCTTTGGTACTTTTTTCTGATAGTAATCATGTTTGAGTACTGACTAGTTTTAGAACAGAGACCTCTCCTTTTTTAAAGTGTTCTATACACATTAAATATTTGGTAATTATTTATTGAAATCAAAAGCAGTTATTTAGTTTATTTTTACCGCCTAGCCAAATACACTTAACCTTTTACAGGCTAATAGAAAAACAAAGCTTCCATGACTGAGAGTATTTGTGTAATAACACAGCACCTACAGCACATCATTTAAGATGAGAAAAATGATAACAGCCCTCTTGTGAGGATGAAACTCTTACCCAAAAGCACAGTGTTCTCAGCTAGTATTGTGCTGAATCCCAAACCCATTATAGTGATTTCAGTACCACCATATAAGGAGCCCTTCTGTGGAAACATGTTGGTCACTTGCAAAATATACTGTATAGAAGCATTTAATTTGTCTCTGTAAAAGAAAAATTAAGAGGTATTTCAATGAGCATTCCATGGGGTCATGTTGTTAAACTCTTCTTAGGACCTGATTCATTTAAGAGGAAGTACTTGAATATTTAATAAAACATTACTTTCTCAAACTAGATAATCTGATAATTATCATAACCTCAATTTGGTTGGATCATATACATATATAACAGTTGTTTCCCTAAATATGGAAATAACATTTCTGAAAATCCCATGGCAGGAGAATTTGAGATGGAAGAACTTAAAATACTATGGGAAAAATATGGTTATGAGAACTGAGGTCACAAGAAATACATGAAATCCTTTAAAATATTTTATCTAGTTATTAGAATAAAACATAAAGGCATAAAAAAACCACCACCACCACCCCCCAAAAACCCATACAGGCAGCATTATCTATAAAAAAGAATAGTAATGAAACTCCATACGTTTAACATAAGTAAAGTTTTGTGCAATTAATTTGAATTTATCATTCTATATTTGTTGAAAACTTATCATGATCTCCCTTCCCACTATTTCAATGAGAGGGTTTTAAATTTAGTTTGCTTCTTTACAATGTATCTGCTAGGAGGCCATCAAAATGTGCAGTGCTTTTCTGACCTGACACATAGAGTTGACTTCCACATCCCAGCTCCCACCATAACTCAAATGAGTCTTTTTTTTTTTTTTTTCGGTACACGGGCCTCTCACTGTCGTGGCCTCTCCCGTTGTGGAGCACAGGCTCCAGACGCACAGGCTCAGCGGCCATGGCTCACGGGCCCAGCCGCTCCGCGGCATGTGGGATCCTCCCGGACCGGGGCACGAACCCGCGCCCCCTGCATCGGCAGGCGGACTCCCAACCACTGCGCCACCAGGGAAGCCCTCAAATGAGTCTTTGTGTTAATTTTTATCTAACTTCCTCATCATAACTGAATTGGTAGTTTCTGAACCACCACCCAAGTACCCAGTTTTGTATGCTGTCAATTCTGCCCATTATATCATCAAGCCAAAGCACAAGCCAACAGCTCTTCTAGAACCATGTGAGCTCTGCCCTGTGAATCTAAGAGGGGATGTAGTGCTGAGGTTTATGTTTACTGTTGCTCTTCTTACTTCACCTCCCACAAGACTCTTCTACAATGATCTCTCCTTCTACTCTGACATCAGTTTTACTTGCCTTTTTTTAAATCCCTAAATTCCAGTTTTCTCTTTTTCTAAGTACTCTGAACCAGTAACCTCCTTATGCCAGAACTAAAATTTTACCAGTTGACAAGCAGCTTCAGGGAAGAAAATACTAAACACCTATTTAAAGGAAAGTTAGAGCTGGAGGAGGATTCTCTCCACCCTCTCCTTCACCTGGCAGCTCCCACCCGTTTCTTGGCTTACTTGTCACCTTCTCAGAGAACTCTTTCCAGTCCCCAGTCCCTCAGGAAAAATTAGCTCTATTATATGTTCTTGTAGCACCTGGGACCTCTTATCCATAGCCTTTTTCTCATTTATAATCCACTTATTGATGTAATCATCTGTTTGAAATCTGCCTCCCCAACAAAAGTTTGGGCATCATTAAGGTGGGGGACACATCCCTCTTATTCCCCACTATAAATCCAGCACTGAGAAAGTGGCTTCCCTCCAGTAACTTCTTGATAAGTATTTCCAGAATGAATGAAAGTCGTGTGACATATACATAAACCTAGTTCTGCAGAGAAATCTTACAACCTAATCTGAATGGTATTGGTCTCAAACCTAAGTATCATACTGCATGTTATGAGATATTTTCAGAATCTTTTGCAAAAGGAATTGTAGAAAGGTGAAGAGAGCAACTGAAAATTATAAGGTTAATGACTATTTCTCTTCCTATCTCAATATATTAGCACCATGTGTTCCACAACTCTGTCAAAGTTTATGGTCATTACCATACCTTGTTGATGCAAAACCCCAGTTTCTGACTTCTACACAGATATCATGTTTTCCAGGAGACAGCTTGGGCAAAAGGCATCTAATATCTGTGAAGTTCCAGTGAAGGACCTGGCAGGATTTTCCTCCAACATAGACGTCCACATTTTGTGTGAGTTCATTTCCAAAGTTATAACCCTTAATTGTTAAATTAACTTCTCCTATTGTTTTAAAAGAAAAGTTTTATAAAAAGAGTCAATGTATTATCTAGTGCAAAATTTGAATATTAAGTCAACCAACTCATCTCTTATGTTTCAATGGATTTAGGAAATCCTAACACTTTCAGAGGTAAAAGAAAATCAATGAAAGAGTTGATAGCTGCCACATGGAGATAAAATTCATGTTTAATTGTTTAACAGGGAAAAATATGGCAAAGAACTTTAAAAATTATATTTTTCTTATTATTGCACATGTTCAAAGTGATATAATAAACAGACCAATTTATGGTTAGAAAAGAAAACCTGTGACAGGTTTTGCTTTAAGAAACACAACCGCAGAGAAACTGCTTCAAAAGCTTTTTTAGAAATGGTATACACATACATATATATCAAATGATTAATCTTATTGAAGAATTTCTTACCCAGTATTGTCCGTACTTTGGGACTAAAATCAGTTATAACTGGAGTCTGTAAACAATTATAGCTATAAGCATTCTTTGCCATGGCTTGAAATCCACTGGTAATAACTGATATATCAACTGTACCCTCAATTCTCTGAAATAAGAGGAAAAAAATAAAACAATTAGAAAATATTAAATGTTGAGATACAGAAATTAAATGGCTAAAAACAAACAGAATTATTCAAAATAAACTTCCAAAGATGTTTTTCTTTCAAAGTCATGAATCAGAGTTAACTATCAGATATTTAGAAAGTTGTGGTGTCAAATGTAGGTTGCATGTTTGAATTCTTTAGATAAAGCTATATGATATAGTGGTTTTGTGGGTATTTATGATCAATTCAAATGCATCTATAGTATCGGATTTCCCAGGGTTCTGCAATATAGTTCAGATGTTCTGAACAAGTGAGTCTCTCTCTCTCTCTCTCTCTTTTTTTTTTTTTTTTGCATTTCATCATTTATTTAATGTTTAAGCTCTCGCACTAGATTTTTACAAGCTGGTGAACACTGACAAATTATTTCTCCCACAGAACTATAACCACATGTTCCCGGACAGTATAAATATATGGTTGAGCTGACATTAATACACATCACCATTTTATCAATCACATAATAAAACAAATTGTCAAGTATCCAAATATTAAGTTACACAGCTCAAAAGGCATATAAAATATTAAATGTCTGCTCAATTCATTAGCAGAAACCCACTTTGTTTTTTTTTTTTTTGCAAGAGAGGTTGGGAATCACACTTAAAAAAAAATAAGTTGGTAAACAACTTCAGATAAGTTTGAAAAAAATTACAAGAATTTCAGAAATTTTATGATTAAGAATTGTTTTAGCTACAATAACAAAGTATTTCTACCTTTTAAAAAATATTTACTAAATTAAAGCGCATATTCTACATGTTCTGCACAAGACAAAGGCAACATTTTACTAAAAATACTTAATAGCCCCCTCCCATTCCTTTTTCAGGCCCTCCCTGTAAGTTGCACCCCAAAGTGCAAACATTAAAATTAACTGTAAGGCTTTTTTGTCTGGAGACATTAAAGACATGTGCTTCTGTACAATGTAGATTTTCAAAATGGAGGTCTTCCGTGACAGCACAAAATGAGATTTTTAGAAAGACATTAAATAATCACTGGTAAGACTTGGTTAATTAAAAAAAAGCAAACGAGCAAATCGGATATATACTGGTATGACTGTAGAAGATGTAAACATACTGTGAGCAAATAACCTTATAGGCCCTACTTCCTATGTTTGAAATGATGGAAAGAATAAAACACATAAGGTCCAGAGTTTTCATAGTTCCTGGGATTTTAGTTCGACATGATACTAAAAACAACAAGAATTGTGCTGGGTATTTTGGCACCTAGTCTTTCTAAATTTCTTATATACTGATAAGAATCTGGCATGGAAACAGATTTAAAGACATGAATGACTCCATACTGCATGATTTCAGGAAAAGTCAATTGGTACAAACGATAAGCACATTTTAAATGCTGAACAGCAAGAATCCTTTGCTAAGTGTCCAAGTAGGTTAATCTTAACCCAAACATAGAGGGTGCAATTCTGCCAGCCTTGTGGCCTGGTAAAACTGCATTTCAACACTCCTATGGAAGCTTCATCAGACTTCACCAAGCCAACATGCTGGCTAACATGTACGACAAATCCTGTCCTGTCTAGGTTCCACTTCCAAGCAATGGCATCAGGCACCCCAGTTTTATTGAATGCAACAGTTGTTTCTATGACCATTAGAGTCTTTGAAGCACAGCCGCATTTTAGGACGATACTTCTCCAAATACAAAAGTTGCTTGCTGTTAAAAGCTCCTCGCCGCTTTTGTCTGACGAACTGTACTGCATCTTCGTATTTCATTCCACCTTCAATTAATGCTAGGGCGACAAGCACTGGAGCTCTCCCAAGGCCTGCAACACAATGAACGGCAATACAACAACCAGGGTCTTCACGAAACTTAATTTTCACAAGACTTAACCAATCATCAACAATCTGGTTAGATGGTGGTGCGCCATCATCAAAAGGCCAATCGAGAACATGGATGCCTTCTTTCTCCACAAGACTAGTGTCGTACGTTGCTTCACATACTCTTACTACTGTGGTAACTCCGTACTTCTTAAGTTCCTCTATAAATTTGTTTAAGGTCGCATCAGTTGGATTGTGTGTAATAAGAAATCTCATGTTCTTGTAAGTGATTTCCACAGGAGCTGGGCGGTTCATTCGAGCCATGTTAATTTAGTTAAAAAACACTCAGTAGGGTTATGAAAGAATTTAAAAGACTGAATACAGAAATGACGCAAAGAAACTGAGTCTACTTCAATGTACTCCACTTGAAATTCTCAGTGCTTTTGAGTATGAAGTTGGGAGTAATGGGAAATGAAATGAACCTCCTGACAAGAAGCAGCAATTCTTCAATCCAGTAATACTGAGGCAAGAGAAAGGAAGTGCACTGAGGTTTGCCCCATCCAGGTCAGAACTCTTGTAAAGAATGCTCTGTGGATTTCAATTCAACACTTCTGTGTCCAGGTTCACCACTCTTATGGGGGCTTCTTGGTGGAGTAGTAATGAATTTCTACAGTTCACTTGTCTGCATAGAGGTCGTGCTGTGCCTGGCAGTAATCTCCACTGCCCTTCAGAAACTCCATAAATGTGTGACCAAGAACACCACAGAACTGCCTCTCTCCAGCCTGTTCTCTTGGTGTAGGTTTGGTTATCCCAACAAAGGTCCACTCTTGTAGCTTCACTCTCAGGGCACCGAATGCTCTCTCTCTTTTTTTAATAAATTTATTTATTTATTTATCTACTTATGGCTGCATTGGGTCTTCCTTGCTGCGCGCAGGCTTTCTCTAGTTGCAGCAAGGGGGGGGGGCTACTCTCTGTTGCGGTGCGCGGGCTTCTCATTGTGGTGGCTTCTCTTGTTGTGGAGCACGGGTTCTAGGAGTACAGGCTTCAGTAGTTGTGGCTTGCAGGCTCTAGAGCACAGGCTCAGTAGTTGTGGCGCGTGGGCTTAGTTGCTCCACGGCATGTGGGTTCTTCCCGGACCAGGGCTTGAACCCGTGTCCCCTACATTCGCAGGTGGATTCTTAACCACTGCGCCACCAGGTAAGTCCCTGGACAAGTGATTCTCTAATTAATAAAGCATACGATACTTAAAGTTTTGAGCCTTTTGCTCTTAAAATAGGCTTGAATGTAATTTTTGTTCCTCTCCATGGACAAATGACATTATTATAAACTTTGCTGACATAGCTCCAGAATCCAAGACTAAAACCTAAGAAAAATATTTAGTGCTTTCACCAATACAGCACCTATACAATTCCCAATTAGGAAAAATCATTTTCCTAGCATCTAGTACTTTGTGCACACTCAGTGTTTAATTGAATGACATAATTTAAACAAAGCTTTAATTTACTATATCCCCCAGATTCTCTTCTCCACCATTCAGTCCAACACATGCTCAAATTCACTTTTCCTACATCAACTACATAATAATTCCCACCCTTAATCTACTACATTTTTAAATATTAGTGACGGAATTCACTCCTTTTGCACATAGTAAGTAAAACAGAGTCTTGGTTTAAATTTAAACACTACTTTAAAAAATAAAGAACAATGACTGGTCCTGAGATGCAATATTCCATGGGAAACGTTCCACTGTGTGTGTTTTGCCAACAAACTGAAACGTTAACATATTTAAAATATATATTCCTTTAAAAACCCCCAAAATGTCTAGAATGGCTTCCCTGAATTTTTTAGACTATTTATTACTGCTATATTTTTTTCATCCTTGGATTTACCTTGTCAACTCCCATTCATCATCCTTCCACTTCTGATAGGACATCAACTTGTCCATGAAACTCTTCCTGACACCCTCTCCCCGCTGTATTTTATCTTCATTTTGTGTCTACTTCTATCGTTTCAAATGGAACACACTATTTAACATTGGTTTATATGTATGTCTTCCTTAATGATGCTAAGTATCTAGAATGTGGAAGATAATATTTGGTATTTGGATCTCAGCAAAAAATGTTGAAGAAATAACTGTTAAAGAGCATAACTGAAACTCTGCGCTTGCTGGGTAAATAAGGCATTTGTTTAACCCTTTACTGAGATGTTCCTTAATTCATACAATTTCAGACATAGAAGAAAAATGACTGAAATCAGATGCCTTACTTTTGGTGTTCTGCAGGTTATCTTATTCAAATTCCCTTCAATTACATTGCAGGTTTCATTTCCGACTAATACCTTTGAATTTTCATTAAAGCCAAATCCAGATAGAGTCAGAAGAGTACCACCTTCATAAGTAAAAACACAAAATCAGACAACAAAAACACATTAGATTAACTATAACAAAAAGACACTTTGGCAGTCATCTAACATCATTCAAGAATTATCTAATCATCCAAGAGACAGGTTGGCAAATAGATCAAGGACAAGCCTCGAGATATATAGAATCATCACCATATACCCGAGTCTGAGCTCTGGAGTCTGGAGCCGTAAAGGGGCTGGGCTAAGTGATTTAATGAAATAACACAGATTTGCAACAAATATTTGTTTTTGTGTCTTCATCCTAAAGAGAAATTATGCTATTTCTATTTACTCAAACAGTGGGAAATGGGAGTGAATTAAGACTTATACAAAATCCCAAATTTTAATACCTTTAAGTAAAAGAAAAAATCCCAACAAAATAAAAATAACATAAAATATAAAAACAGAACACACCAAAAAGATCAAGGCCAAAGCACAAAATCCACAATTAAGCATGGTCAAACAAACAAACAAACAAAACACAAAGGAAATGAAGCAGGACAGGAAAAATGTGTTATTTTCTTTCCATCTTCTGCGTCAGCATCCCTTTCCCTGATTTGTTTCTGGAACTTTTTCTGGGTCTAGTAGCTCCACTGGGACTATGATTATAAATGGAGCAGCTGGTAAGCAGAATAACAACTAATAAATCTTATCTTGACATAATTAATGAGCTTGTTATAGACACATGTAATAATTGATGATATTAATTCAATAACCTAAGATGTAAGTAGAAGCAGTCACCCTGACTTATGCTTCATAAGAAAAGAATTAGTCATCCACTGAGCCACTGTGCCTTCTAAAAGAGGAGTCTCCTTTGTTCTATATGAGGAAGCTTTGGAGTCCTCTCCCTTCACCCTGTTCTAGAAACAGTTCAATGAAATGATGGAAATATATGCAATTTTCTTTGTTTGGAACAATTAACTATTACCTGCTAGGCTTCCAGAAGCAGGCCAGACGTGTGAGATCTGACTCTGATAAATGAAATGTAATTCCTCCTCCTCTGTATTCTGTGCTAGTCCAACATCAGCTATGGACACAGCAACTGGGAAATGTCCAGCACTTCCATTCAGAATCTGGCAGTTGATCTCATTTTCTTGTGATAAAAGAAGAAGAAAATGGTCAAGAAATGCTTTTGTTAGATAAAATTACTGAAATTTTATATTTGCAAATATAAACAGTGGCATTCATTTTTATATTCCAAGAAATATATCTAAGGAATACTACTCATATATTAATGGGAGGACAACCTTTACGAACTACCTCATATTACGAATCAGACAGGGCTAGAAAAGAGTAAGGTAAAATAATAATGAAAGTGGAGTAAACAATTTGCTCCTGAGTACTACACTGTGGGAAAAAAGTTACTATAAGAAGAATTTTAAATCCTAACCTATAAGATCATTTATATGAATAATTCTAAAAACTTTGGTCCAATATATTGTTTATGTCCCAAACTGAGTAAAATATTAGGTTTCAACAAGAAAACTGATAAAAACTAAGTGAAAAACATTCTTCACTTCATTTAGAACAACATAGGTGCACTTATAATACAGGTGCAATACTGACTATTAGATCTCAAGAATGAATAGAAGATGTAAATTTAAAACAACTTAGTGCTTCCCTGGTGGCACAGTGGTTGAGAGTCCGCCTGCCAATGCAGGGGACACGGGTTCGTGCCCCGGTCCGGGAAGATCCCACATGCCGTGGAGCGGCTGGGGCCATGAGCCATGGCCCCTGAGCCTGCGTGTCCGGAGCCTGTGCTCTGCAATGGGAGAGGCCACAACAGTGACAGGCCCACGTACCGCAAAAAAAAATCAACTAAAATGATATGGAAGGTGAATTTGCTTATGTAATTCCAACTTATTAAAATTAATAAAAATACCTAGGATTGTGAAAGAGAATTTTTAGGGAGACAGATAATTATGGTCCTCACTTTTCCATAAATAGAAAATATGATCCTTAAATTCTACATTAATACATAGAGGACTATGAAGTTTGGACTAGAAGTCCAGGAAGATGGCTATGTCCTCTTGCTATGACTAATGAGGCATTTTCAAAGCATGGGCAGAGGGGACCATGCAATATCAGAGCTGCAATTCATGTATTTTTGTGTCCCAGAGACACACTAAAGAAGGAAAGATTTCATGTAATCACTTTATGAGGGAAAAGAACAAAAATCAACTGTTATGGGATAAAGACACTGTACCACAGTGAAAGAATTAGTCTGTAGTCATAATCAAAGATTAAAAAGATAAGGTATTTATCCAGAGCAGTTTGCCAATTTCATAACCCCAAAGGTACTCTATAGGAAAATCAGTATTATAACACTGCTCTTTGATTCTACGTTCTCTTAAAGAAAAACAATTAGACTCAAAAATAATGATTTTAAAAGAATCTACCATTCACAGAAAGAAGAGAGCAACCTGCTGGTCCAACTGAGACCGATACAGTTGAACTAGGAGAAAATCCAGAGCCTGATACGGTTAGAATTGTGCTTTCTTCATAGGACCCTGAAAAGGATAAATTTAAATAATATTAAAATGAAAAAACATAGAATCTGTTGTTATGAAATCAGGTATTTCTCAGAGAAAAGTGAGACTATCTTCTAAAAGATATAAACAATAAGCCTATAAGCAAGCAGGGAAAAAAGACATTTATTTAGCAATGGTACTTTTTTTCCATTGAATTACTGCACAGTGCTTCGTGTTTTGAATCTGTGTGTTTATAGAGATTAGTGGAAAGAATTATCTGACTAAGTATAGAATGTTGTAAGGAAAGGAAAATCATTCTTATGACAAAGAAATTAAACAGACATTTCCATATAGTAACTTAGACTAGGACAGAACCGCCATCACAAACTCCTGAGAAAAGAATAAACTGTACAATAAGGGTAGTAGACACTTTCCATTTGATATAGGATATGATTACTTTATCTGGGATGATACCCATCCTAAAATGCCTGGGCTATTCCAGGTTTATACTTGCTGGCCCAGCATCCTATACTGAATGTTCTCCATTCACTCTTAAAGGTATCCAGATTTGATCAATAAATGACACGGTCACCCGACTCATATAACATCACACACAACACAGATTATAAATGGATTTAAATAGCTAAGGATGAAAAACAAAACTTCAAAATTTTAGAAGAAACATAACCGAATAGCTTAATGACGTTAATGTAGAGATGGATTTCTTAAATAAGATACAAAAAGCCATGGTTGTCCATAAAGGAAAAGATATATAAATTAAAATAAATCAGTGATTTAAACTTTTCCATGAACAAGATACTAAAAAAAATCATAAGTGAAATACTGGGAGAAGATGTGTGCAAAGAATCAGCAAACATAACATACAATATACAGTGCAAGTTGATAGAAAAAAGACAATCTGATAAGTGGATAAAAGATGTTAACAAGCAATTTGCAGAAGAAGAAATAATTTAAATGTCCAAGAAACATACAAGAAGATATTCCTGTGCATTACTAATCAGGGAATAGACAACATTAAAGCAATGATGAGATAACTTCTTACACTCATCAGATTGACCAAAATTAGAAACTCATAATATGAAGTGTTGGCAAAGATGTGGGGAATATGGTGCTCTCATACCCACTGGAGGTACAGCCACTTTGGGGAGCAATTTGGTCACCTAATGAACTGAATACACATATACCCATTAATCCACATGTAGGTATAAACCCTAAAGAAGCTCTAGCATGTATGTTATAGTAGATTTGTACAAGAAAGCTCAATACAGTCATGTGTGAAAACAAAAAACTTGTAAACGATGTAAATGTCCATCAATAGAAGAACAAATAAATTGGTGTATCCATGAAGTATTTTAGTGATGAATTAGATATACATAAAACCATATAAATATTTCTCAAAATGAATGCTGAATGACAAAAGATGCAAATGATATTTACAATGTAATAGCTCATTTGTAAACTTAAAAAACTGGCAAAATTACCATATGTGTGTTATACACAAAAGGTATTTAAAATGGCATGGAAAAATACACACAAAATTAATTATTGTGATTGCCTCTGGGGAAGTTCGTAGGGGCCTAACACTGAGCATGGTGCTTAGAGAGAACTATAATTATAAAAAAAGTCTGAAGAATATATTCTTTCAACACAAAGTTGTGTTATTTTAAAGATTTCAATGGGTTTTTTCTTTTTGTTTGCTGATTTATAATTAGCAGGTGAATCTTCCTACTAGTCAACAAGACTAAATATATGATTATAGTATCTGAGCTTACCTTTCTGACTGGAAAAAAGCCACACCTTACAATCCTTGGTCATGCTGTTTATTTCAATCCTTGGGAGTTCAGACATAATATAATCTGGTGGTGTTTTTTTTTTTAAAGCAATCACATACTATGAAGGTATTTTACAATGTGTCCCCCTAGAGACTGAGTTCTCGGCAATAATTTTTCTCTCTCTTATTCTCAAATCTAGGACCTAATTATTTTCTTTTACTAAATAGCAGCTCTCTTGTTATTGGCCTTTTAGTACTATATCTCCTAGAAGTTGGTGAAACTGGAGAAGCAGAATACTAGTGAGTCCAACTTCAACAGTGATATTCTTTGCAAAGATAATTAATGATCTTTCCATAGCTTTCTGATCTGATAGATTTTTTTTCACTATGTAGGACTGTCTGCTTGCCTTAATTAGAATATAAAAAAATCATTATCAGTTTACATTTTTGCCAATTGTCTTCCACCCCATACTCCAAGTTCAAAAGCAAGAGATTACCTTGGGAAGGGCTTATGGCCCAGACTTGAGGAGTAGTTGTGGGATCCCATGTAAACCCACAGTCACCTGAACATTTAGCTGGGATTTCATTAACATAGACTTCAACCTTCAAATAAAGAAACACAGAGGTAACAAGGGTAGCATGGTTAAATATACTATGCATAGGATTTAGAAAAAGTAATGGAAATTTGCTTGTTTGCTGGTTTGTTGGTTTCCAAAAATTAGTCTATTCTATTATACTTTTTCTGTTTTGACACTTCATTGATTCATTCAGTGAGTGTGTCCATTATTCGTCAGACACAGTTGTAAATGTATCAAGCACATTTAACAAAACAGATGACATCCCTGCTGTTACTGAACTTATATTCTAGTGGAGGTAGGACAGAGAGCCTTGCATAAGGCTATAAACTTACAAAAAAAAAGAAAATGCACATTATGCCCTGGGGGTGATAAGTGCTATGAAGAAAAATAAAGGTTGCTCTTGGGAAAGTCACCTAAACTCCATACAATTTAATTTCCTCATCAGTGAGTGGTAACATTAATAATTACTTTACAGAGTTACTATAAAGATTAAATGAAAGAATATATTTTCAAATACTAACAGTAGAGCTTAAAATCTTTTATCATAAGGAAGATAATTTTCCCAAAAGTCCCAAAATAATATCATTGAGTTGATCATCTGTTAACAAATAGTCACATGAAAAATAAAGATGTCATCTCTTCTGTTTTACCAGGTCTTTAATGTATTACAAAATAGTTATACATTTAAAATTACATCACGAGGAAACTTTCAAAAATACCTGTGGCTGTTTGTTGGGTGTACGAAGTAGGTCTCCCAGTATGTGCTGTCTGAATAAGCCACCTTCCTTTATCCTTGTAACCATCATGTTAGCCTTTTCTCCAAAAATGTTGGAATCATTGATCTATTTTTAGACGAGATTATTTTACTAGAAAGGTTATAATAAATATGATCACAGTAGTTTTTCTTTTTAAGTTTAAGCATGGTTAAAAGTGAAAAGCCAAAGGATGAAAACAATTCAAAGCCATTTAATCACATTTTTGAAAAAGAAGCCTCTTCAAAAATGATAATCTACCCAAGAAAAAAACTGATAACATCATTGCAGTATCATATATTGCATCAATTACAACTTGAATGACTAAAATTAACTTGATATTGATATTAACTTGAATATTTAGGATAAAATATGTGTAAGGAACATGAATTTACTTAATTTGATTTTTTCAAAATATTCTATGCTCTTTCTGAATATGACCATTTTGATAAATGATTCTTAAATAATTGAAAACTGTAGTCCTCTTTCCACCCAAGAGTCAACTTTTCCCCTTTAGCATTTTTGGCCTCTACTAAAACTACTCTTGGTTTTTCATCCACTCATGGAGTTATATTTTCTGCCAGTGGTAAAAATGAAACCAAATCAGATCAATATGTATAATTTGGTCATTTCAAAATCGTGCTGCCAATATGGTAGCCTTCAGATGCATACGGGGTCCAGCAAAGAGACAGGAGTCTCCATGCTGGGCCTGTGGGAACCAAAGTAACCAGGAGCAGAAATGATGAATAAAGCAGAGGAGACTGGTCAGGAAAGAATGAAGGGAGTAGGTGTGCAGCCACCAGCAGAGGACCAAGAGGAGATCAGTCACTAGAGCTGTCTCAGTTGCAGAATTTTCTTATTCTAGTTTCTGGCCACGTGTTTTCTTAAAATAACCCCCATATCTTTATGACATCCATACAATCTATGTATGGTACATTATATTCTATGTTTATTGTTTATATACATTTTTTTGAATCTCCTGTCCCCCAGCGCCTCTGTTTTTTCCAAAATGGTTTTATAAGTAGAGTTCTGTATTTATTTCCACCATTTGCATAATTTTAACAACCATTTTTCTATTGATGGGAATTTAGATTTCTAGGATTTTTACTATTACAAATAATGCTGCAGTGACTAACTTTGTGCCTATTTCATTTCATGTTTGTATTATTATTTCAGTAGAAGAGAGTAACACAGCTGAGACTGCTGAATCATAAGGTATCTATATTCAGATACAATTAAATTATCCTTCCAAAAGCTCATACTAATTTACTGTCTCACCAACAGTGCATGAGGATGAGAGTGCATCTCACACTCTCATCATCACTACAAAGCATCATATTTTTGATGTTTGATATCTGAGCCCCCAGTCTCTTCTAGACCCTTCTCTGTCATATATTCTGAGCCTGACTTCCCTCCCTGCCCCCAACCACACTCTAAGCAAAAGTAATTAGATGAGCTCTTAAGGTGTGACTCTGTTATGAACTTGAAAAGGTCATCTTTGAAACCAGAAAAGTATCCAAGGTCCTAGAACACAGCTCTAGTGCACAGTGGTAGAATTAAATGACAGTGACGCTGGCTATGCTTGGCCCCTCTTACGTATACCCAGATTTAGTTCTGAGACTGCCCCTGCCTGTGCCCCTCATGCCCCTGTCAAAGGTCTTCTAACCGGTATATTCCCCCACAGGGGATCAGGAATAAAGCACCAACAACTATTCTCCACGAAAGAGAATGCCTGGTCAACTTAATTTACAACAACCTTCTTCTCAGTTTCCTTTTATTACTGTTTAGGCTATAGCTTGCATTTTTAAAATACACACAGTCTCCAGTTCTTTTTGGAATGAGTCAGGGTACAAATAAGCAACGAACACGTAGAAGAAAACAGAAGCCAGGCGAAGTAAGGGAACCTGCAGCAGATTCTGCTTTCCACATGGGCTTCTCCACTTGACGTGCCATGAGTATCCAGCACAGCTTCCCTCTCGTGTAACTGAGACTTGTCCCACTTCTTCTAGACTCTGGAGAGCAAACTGCAGATCTGCAGCTGACACAGCAGTGGGAATACCTGCACTCGCGGAAGGATGGCAAACAGCGGGAGTGAAAAATCCACAAACCTATGGCCACCTTTAACATACGTGAAATGTGTTTTATCACTTGTAAACCAACTGTCCTCCTCCAAATACAGAAAAAATGAAATCTGCGTATTACTTAGGCAACACATTTATATATTTCTGAGAAACAAAAATTACATGAGTAATGTAGCTCAGACATTGAGCCTTGGCTCAAATACTTTTTAAAAAAAAATCAGTTAACTTTATAGATAACCAGTAAGCTATGGATGGAAAAGAGAAACTAACTTTTGGGAATTTAACCTGGTATATCTGGTGAGGTGACGAAGAAAATGTCATTTTTCTGAACAATTTAGTTTTACATTACTGACATAATCTCAGCTCTATAAATTACATAGAGAAATAATATTAAAAAGAAATACACCAAAATGTTTATGATGGTTGTCTAGATCAGTACAGTCCAACTGATACATAGACCAAAGTTATGAACTTTTTTCATATACCTTTGAGAACATGTCCGTAAGCGTGAATGTCAAAGCTGCCACTTAGAGGTGGAGATGCTGATTGAACTCTTTGAATACGAATCTTTGACTCCCCCGGCCAATTATTTCCTCTGTAAACAGACTCATTCTCTGTCTCGTTTGTGATTTTCTAGTTTCCAAAATAAATATTGATAAAATGATTAAACATAACAATGGCTAACCAGATTTCTATTTCACCGGCATACAATCCTGTGACATGACATAAATGAGCCTCAGGTATTCAGGACTCCTCAGAACGTTAAGGAGAGTCACATAAATCAACACAGGCCATACCTATATAGCTGCGATAATGAGGCCCAAGTCAACTCAGTCATCTGTGCAGCAATCAGCTGGAACCACAGTAATACCTCATTAATTCAGAGTGCACCTACCATCGCTCAAGGAACAAATATTTATTGAGCAGGCATTCTGTTCAAGGTACAATGCTAATCACAATGGGAAGGCAAAGAAACATGAGATACGGTCTTGGCTATCAAAAAGTTAAACACCTTTTTGGAGAAATAACATATGGAAGCTTGAAAACTTAACTAACAATAAAAGGAAGTATATGATCAATACAGTGACTGATCCAGACTCAGGAAATACCTGTCTAATGTTGAGTGTCAGTCAACTGACAGAAGAAATGTGCAATAAAAATTCATAGATTGTAACTCTAAGAGTGAAGATGATATTCTCCTGCTTCTGATCCCTGCTAATTTTGTGGAATTTAAAATTATAAGCTCTAGGGGACTTCCCTGGTGGTCCAGCAGTTAAGACTCTGCGCTCTCAATGCAGGGGGCCTGGGTTCGATCCCTAGTCAGGAGACTAGATACCACATGCCCAATGAAAGATCCTGCACCCGGCAACAAAGATCCCATGTGCAGCAACTAAGACCAGGTGCAGCAAATAAGTAAGTATTTTTAAAAAATAAATAAAATAAATAAATAAAATAAAATTATAAGCTCTATTGCCCACATAAAGGAGTGAACGTAAGTGCCAAAAGACATATGCGAGAATGTTCAGAGCAGCTTTATTTATAATAACCCCAAACTGGAAATAGTGCAAAAGCCCATCAATAGAAAGGATAAATTGTTGTATATTAATACCATGGAATATTGTATAGCAATGAAAAAGAATGAACTATAGCTAGCTATACGCAACAGCATGAATCTCACATTATCAAATAAAAGAAGATGCAAAAGAGTACACACTGCATTATCCATTGATATGAAGAGTAAAAACAGGGACTTCCCTGGTGGTCCAGTGGTAAAGAATCCGCCTTCCAATGCAGGGGATGCAGGTTCCATCTCAGTCGGGGAACTAGGATCCCACATGACACGGGGCAACTAAACCCACACGCCACAACCACTGAGCTCATGTGCTTCAAAGAGAAAGCCCGCGAGCCACAAGCTACAGAGCTCACGTGCCCTGGAGCCCTCGCGCCACAACTAGAGAGAAATCCACGCACCGAAACTAGAGAGAAGCCTGAGTGCCACAATGAAGAGACCTCGTGCTGTAACAAAAGATCCTGCTTGCCTCAACAAAGATCCAGCGTGCTGCAACTAAGACCCAATGCAGCCAAAAAAATAAGGGAAATAAATAAATAAATATTTTACTATTTAATAAATAAATATATATATATATATATATATATATATATATATATATATTTTTTTTTTTTTTTTTGCGGTACGCGGGCCTCTCACTGTTGTGGCCTCTCCCGCTGCGGAGCACAGGTTCCGGACGCGCAGGCTCAGCGGCCATGGCTCACGGGCCCAGTCGCTCCGCGGCATGTGGGATCTTCCCAGACCGGGGCACGAACCCGTGTCCCCTGCATCGGCAGGCGGACTCTCAACCACTGCGCCACCAGGGAAGCCCAATAAATATTTTTTAATATTTATTTTTTAAAAAAGTAAAAACAAGCAAAACTAATTAATGGTAGTGGAAGTCAAAATAGTGGTTATCTAAGGTTATGGGGTAAGTAATCTCATGACAAGGAAAAGGCATAAAGAAAGCTTTGGGGGGGTGGTCTAATGATTGTCTTTATCTTGATCTGGGTAGTGATTACATGAGTGCATTTACTTTGTAAAAATTCATGGACTTCAGCAAGATTGCAGGATACAAGATCAATACACAAAAACCAATCACATTTTTATGTATAAATAACAAGCATGCGGAAACTGAAATTAATACAAGACCCATTACAATGGCTTCAAAGAAAATGAAATACTTACATACAAATCTAACAAAATGTACTGAATCTGACCTGAAATTTCAAAATTGCAAAATGCAAGATGTAATCAAAGAAGACCAAAATACATTGGACAAAAAAAAAGCAAAGAAGACCTAAATAAATGGAGAGACATACTGTGTTCATAGATTGGAAGACTCAACATGGTAAAGGTATCAATTCTCTCTATAGGTTTATATGCAATCTATAGGTTTAAATGCAATTCTTATCGAATTACCAGCAAGATTTTTGTAGACATAAACAAGCCTATTTCAAATTTTATATGGAAAGACACAGGACCTAGAATAGCTAAAACAATTTTTCACAAGAAGAGTAAAGTGAAAGGAATCACTCTTCCCAATGTTAAGGCTCACTACATAGCTACTGTGATCAGAAGGGTGTGGTATTGGCGGAAGGATGGACACATAGAGCAATGGGACAGAATAGAGAATCCAGAAATATATCCACACAAATATGCCCAACTGACTTTTGATAAAGACACAAAAGTAATTCAACAGAGGAAGGATAATTTTTTCAATAAATGGTGCCAGAGCAACCGGAGGGATAGGCAAACAAATGAACCTGGACCTAAAACTTCATGTCTTATACAAAAGTTAACTCAGAATGGATCATGGCCTTAAATGTAAAATGTATAACTATAAAACTTTCAGGACAAAAATAGAAAAATATTCAGGATTTAGGGATAAGAGTAGAGTTCTTTGACTTGAAACCAAAAGCACCATTCATAAAAGGAAAAACTTGATAAACTGGATCTCATTAAGAGTGTTGTTCTATGAAAGACCTTATGAAGATGATGAAAAGGCAAGGTACAGACTGGGAGAAAATATATGCAAACCACATACCTGACAAAGGACTTATATCTAGGATATATAAAGAGCTTTAAAAACTCAATAATAGGAAAATAGCCCAATTAGAAAATGGGCAAAAGGCATGAACAGATATCACAGAAGAGGATATATGGGTGTTCAACATTATTAGCCACTAGGAAATGCAAATTAACACCAAAATCAGCTAACAGTATATAACCCATCAGAATGGTTAGAATAAAAAATAGTGATAATGCCAAATGCTGGCAAATTTGTGCAGACACTGGATCACTCATACATTGCTGGTGGGAATATAAAATGGTGCAGCCACTTTGGTAAAGAATATGATAGTTTCTTACAAAACTGTACACGTGCTTACCATATGAACCCATAATTACACTGATGGGCAATTAACCCAGAAACTGAAAACTTACATCACATGGAAACCTATAGATAAATGTTCATAGCAGCTTTATTCATAACACCCAAAACCTGGAAACAACTCAGATGTCCTTCAAGGGGTAAGTGGTTAATAGACTATGGTGCATCCATCCCATTAAATGTTACTCAGTAACAAAAATGAACAAACTATTGATACATACAACAACTTGGAGGGGTCTCAAGGGAATTATGCTGAGTGAAAAAAGCCAGTCTCAAAAGGCTAAATGCTAGTATGATTATATAAAGTCTGATTCCTTTTCCACAACATTGTCAAATGCCAAAATTATAGAGACATTAGTGGTTGCCAGACATAAGACTGTGCAGAAGGGAGGGAGGAGGGTGTGGCTACATAAAAGGGTATCATGAGGGATCCTTGTGATGGAACTGTTCTGTGGTGGTCAGCTGAATCTACACGTGCAATAAAAATTGTACAGAACTACACATACTCAGGCACATACAAATGAAAGCATGTAGAACTGGTAACATCTGAATAAGTTTGGTAAATTGTATCAATGTCAATTTTCTGGCTGTGCTATTATGCTATAGTTATAAATGTTACCATTGGGGGATAATGGGTGAAGGGTATGGGAATATTTATGTATTATTTCTTACAACTGCACATAAATCTACAATTATCTCAAAGTTACAGTTTTTAAAACAATTCATGAATCTGGACATTTAACATATGTGCACATACGTTATTAAATTTTGTTATTATATTTTGTTAGAGAGCTAAGAGACTGAAAAACATTTGCAAGACATTTATCTTGAATATACTAAGACTAAAACATTGGGCCTGGATAGGGTAAAAGCAATTTTCGTGGAACACTTACAGTTTTTCAGTCTTTTTAATCATAAAACTGTTAACACAAAGTTCTCTGTGAGACTCAAATTATAATATTTAATTATTGTTTAACTTTTAATCTTGAACTTACTATATTTGGTTTTGGTTTGTTGTAGGAAATTATATTAACTAATTGTATATTTTTGTAAAAAATTAAATGTAAGAATACTCCTCATAATTGTAATGTTTAATACAGATCTTATACCCAAACAGTACAAAATACTGTCCAGATCCTTTTGGAATTATGGAAAACCATCTCTTTCCCCTTATATCAATTTTGATACAAATAAAAATAAATGGTGTTTATAACAGAAACAATTTTAAAACATATGCAGAATCTCAAATTTTCTTTCAGTAATTTCTGTTCAAAGATCTTTATTGAGAAAGCCCACAAATTTTTCTTTTACCTCAACAGAGAAAACTACTTAAATCTGACTAGCTGATTCTTAAGGCTATTTCCTCCTGCTTTTTTCCCCATCAATATATTTCATTAAAAAATTTTTAATGTTTAAAGTGAATTTTCATGCTCAAGTTCAACAAGCCTCTAAATCTTCCTTTTATCCTTAGAATAACTGTCTTGTTCTATGAAAAGATGTCTAATCTGTGTGTCAGTTCTTCATAAAAAAAAGATGTTTTAAGTTTACTAGGTCAAGGCTAATGTTTCATAAGTTGAAAATAGCTACTCATAAAATTCTAAGCTTACCTGCCCAAAGCTCACAGCCATCATGGGTATATTATAACTGCAATTACATGATGTCATGGTGACAGAATATTGGTTGGTCATACTTGATCCATTAATTTTGGTCTGATTCACCTGAAAGTGCTTTAAAAATATTCCTTTATTTGCTAATGCTGGAAGTCTTCTCTCTGGCATTTCTAGAGAACATAAATAAACAAAGTAAATGGGAGATAAAATTGCATAGCTTGTGCTGCTAAAAAGAAAAGCATCAAATAATATCCATGTATCATGGAATAAGCCGTTTAAAATCAAATTTTAGAAAGAAGACCTTAAGGAAAGTAGTTTGTGAAACTTGGCAAACCTTCACTTCTAGAATATAAAGCTTTAAAGTCTTTTGATATATGAGCCTCAGTGGGTAAAACAAAATACTGAAAAGCCACCAAGCTCTGGGTTCTATGCAGCCTTCTGTGGGCCAGTTAGTGTTGCTCTGTTGTAGGTCCCTAAACGTGGCGCTCACTAGGATGTGTGCTCCATGAGGGCAGGACCAGGACTGCCTGGTCCTCTGCTCTTTCTTTGGTACTAG
Source organism: Mesoplodon bidens (assembly GCF_964165515.1). Classification (NCBI taxonomy): domain Eukaryota; kingdom Metazoa; phylum Chordata; class Mammalia; order Artiodactyla; family Ziphiidae; genus Mesoplodon; species Mesoplodon bidens. The sequence goes on along the minus strand of NC_138173.1, from coordinate 51,553,338 downwards.
ACACATTGCCTGCCACATGGTAAGTGCTAAATGAATGTTGCTTAAGGAACTACAACCTTTATCTCAGCACAAATCAGCTGTCTTATGTGCCCCACCAATCACAATGTAAGTCTGGTGACAGTGGATTCAAAAAGAGTGACTCAAAGTACAGTAACATTTAGTTTTTAGCCAGTTGAATCATGACCTTGCACTTGAAAGCTGTTCCAAAGGAAAGGATTCCAAAACTCCTCTGAAATATGGTAACAGTCACTTATTAAGGAGACTGTTTGGAGTTAGGCTGATTTTTAAAAAGACTGCAGTTTAATTTTTATTATTTTATTAGCATATCTCACATATATGAGTCTATTAACATAACTAGAAAAAATACTAAAACTCTGAGAAATAAAGTTTTCATTTACAGTTTTACTAATTATCACAATAAAGTCCATGGAAAGTTTCAGCTCATTCTTACTAGACAGACGTCAATGTCAATAGTTGCCTTTCAGGAACAGATCTCTATCTTGGTAGATGATTTCTCAAAAATCAAACAAGGCAAAATTAGAATGTTTGCCACAGTTTACCTGTAAACAGAATCCAGGACTATAAAACTAATTCCTGCTTTAATGACAAAGTTTACATTACGGATGCATTTATCTTTAGAATAATCACTTGGTCTTATTCATTAAAAAAATATATGATTTAAACCATAGCATTACTGAGATGAAAGAATAACAATATTTAGAGATTAATGTTTCTACCTAACCTACAGAATATAAATAACGTCCACAATAAGATTTTAGTACAAAGTAGGTTTATAAGGTTTAGGTTTTAGATATGAAATAATACAATATACCATCCAATGCTTCAATTGTAGATGTCTGTCCAATGTATACAATATCCACATAGAAAGACTGTGATTCTGATGCTTTCTGCAAACTAATCCTCTGAAGAGAAAAACTGGTCCCAGTGTATTTGGTTTGTATGAGATCCAGAAGGTCTATACAAGTGTAGGTCCAGCTGAAATACGGTTGTTTAATTAGGTGTATAGATCAGTTATAATGTTCAATGTAAACAAATACATTATAAAAAGCATTAAAATCTTAAACAGTAACAGTTTTTCTTTTCCCACATGAAGACCATAAGCAAGCTTTATTAGCACACACACAAAAAAAAAAAACAGCCACAAGGGACAGCAAGCAGAAACTTTACATTGGCAGTGAAAGATTTAATGTTGTATCCAAAAGATAGGTTTCCTTTTATTTGTAACCTTGGCAGTAGACATAGGAATGTAAAATAACATTCTGTAGTGACAGGTAAGTAAACTAAGGAGCATGCACCTTGGTGGAAAGCATATAGAAACAAGACACAAGAATGAAGCAAACCATTTTAGTGGTGCCAGGGACAGAGCAGCAATTTCAGTCCAATACTAAGAAGCAAAACTGGAGCTTGATAATACTTCTGGAAGAGCTCAGGGGAGTTGCATTGTCCCCTATAACTAAGGGACAAAAGGTGCTAAAGTTATTTATAGATTCAAATGGTTGCAGAGTGCCTTCTAAACGTATACTTTAGATTCAGAGTTTCCATTAAATATTAACTGCATTGGAATCTCATAAATTACATAAGCAATTTGGTTACAGGAGTTTGCAATAAAGAGATAAATACTGCCATTCAAATAACTAAATACAGTTCAACAATAATCTTTGCATCAGCTACCACTGTACTGATTAACTGACTAGTTTGGGCACATTCTATTCTCATTTTGAAACTTCATGGTTTACAAACTCATCATGGGATCCACCTCTAGTGCACCAAAGCTTAGACTGACATCATTTTAGAAAATTATATGCATAAGTACATTAAGTTAAAGTGCTCCTTAAATTAAAAAGTATTTGGGGCCTCTAAGTAGACTTCTACTACTAATTATATGATTCCAAAGTTCTAAAACTACTTAGAAAAAATGGTACACTGAGCAGGACCCTTTTTAAGAGAAATGGAGACTACAAATGATATCAAAACTTAAAAAGCACATAGTGCTTTTGTGGCTAGATAATTCCATTTTCCAAAGGAAAACCAGATTTTACTTCTGGGATTTTGAAGCTTGATTTACAACTACAAACATCACTGGTTCTGGAGGGTTATAGAACAATGCTTTTTGACACTAACAATGTACTGAAAATAAACTAATGTTAACACACCTAATTGATCTAAGTAGACTGTCTGACCTACATAAAAGCAGGTCTAGAAATACCAGCTAGGAGAGCTTATGCTGCGTTGATTGGTAATAGTCTTTAATCAGAGAACCACCCTCTTTTAAAAATCATGATATTCTTGTTGAAAGATCTTGTAGCATTTAAGGTAAAGGAAGCCCATTAACTCCATCAAATGTAGGGCATCTTCAAATTACAGCACAGCAGAAAAACTGCAGACTAAAGGAAGGACCTACTTAGTGATACGGTAAGTGATGGTTTGACTCACATGGAAGAATTGAGATCTGTAAAATCTTCCAAAATCCTGTTGCAGTAGAAGAATGAAATGCATACAGGTGGTGGTGATCAAAATTAAAATTGTGATTCCATTGTTCAATTTGGGCATGTAGGGATGTCCCTTCAGGAAGGACTTTCACTTCATAATGATCCATCACGGGATTACCCCATTTGAATCAAACTGGGTATGGGGCAGTGGGATATGTTCATTCTGTGCATAGACTTTCCATGCTCCTTGCCTATTAACATGGAGAGGACTGTCTTAACCCCTGGCATTGTTTCTTCTTATGTGATGGTCAACAGAGAGTAGTTGTGGCCTCTTCTGAGTCAACAGTTACCCTAGGGAATTGCAGAATTGTTCCCACTCACTTCATTCATTCCAGGAGCTAACTTCGATCCCATTTTATATATTGGATTAAACTGTGCAATAGCCTCAAAAGATCTATTTATGCATGGGGAGGGGGAATCAACACTTTCTTCAATACTCCTCTGTCTCTTTCTCTGTCTCTGCTTCTCTCTCTTTCTGCCTATCTTCCTCTTCATCTTCTGTGGAAAACAAAGATGGATCAAATGTATAAAACATGCCAAAAGTGCAAACACAGGAGCCATACACTGTTTAATCAGATGCCACTGGAGGGTGAAATCTGAACTGTCAGGAAAAGGACATTTTTTTAAAGCATTCATTCAGGAAGATTACTTTTCTTTCATTGGCGGTGGGTGGGGAATCGGTTTTGACTTCTTAAGTTTTTGTTAGAAAACAAAACCCAAGAGAGTCCTGCAACTTTCTCAGAGAGCAGCTTCTTATAGTTCGTGCAAACACTGTCCACTTCATACACAGAGCTCACTCAGCTCTCTGTCCTTTGAAGTCCACTTCAAGTTTACCAAACTTCAGTATCTGATGAATTTTCTGTCTCTGTATGTAAAAAAATTTTCTTTCTTTATATCCTATGGAAGCATGTCTAGATCTTATTCGTGGGGTAAAACATAAATAAATATCTTTTAATGCTTATTCCAACAATCTAAGGAATATTCAGTGGGAGAATTTTCATGTGTCCTGAAGAATTCTTTGAAAGACTCTTCTTAAATATATTCTCTTTGACAAACATCTCTTGGGTATCTACATTTTAACTATGGCTACCTACCTCGTGGTTAGAGATTCTACACCTATATTTAACATGGGCTCCCAGTTGCCCTCACCTTATCAACTGATCAGAAAATCTGAAGGGCATTAGGGACACATGCTCAGGATATGATGCCAGAGGGATATGCATCAAATACAATATTTTATTTTGAAAGCTGAAGACTCTAACTTCCCTTCTTCCCTTAACAAAAGGTCATTCCACTTCTTCAGGGAGAAAGCCATAAGCACTGGCAAAACTTCTTTAAAAATTTCAGGTTAAAAAGCTGGGCTGGGGGCACAGGAGGGGGGTGTATCTAAGGATACCCACGTCCAGGTCCCACAGTTCCAACAGGCTCTGTGTGCTCCCACCCACCTGTCTGTTCCATCGCCTGTCACTGCTTCTGTCACTGACCCAGTGGGCACATCTTGTTTTCTCCTGATGGAATTCAGGGACCTAGCTCCGAGGGAGCATCTACAGGCCCCAACTCTGGTTGTCTCCCCACTTTACCCCTTTCCCCCAACTCATGAGGGATCCATCTGAAAAGTTTTTTAAACCTTTAACAAATAAGATTCCCCTTATAGTCCAACATATTTCTATGAGTTTTGGAGTATACACATTTCTAAAGGTATGGAATGAAAGCTGGTCCCTGCATTTTGAAAATAGTGTTGGGATGATCAAGAAAGCAGGAAGCTTGAAATTGCAGAGTTGGAAGTAGTTTCTTCATCCAGAATTTTCATCCAGAAGCGAACTCCCCCATCAACACCATCTTTTCAGGAATTCCCTGGTGGTCTAGTGGTTAGGACTCGTACTTCCACTGCAGAGAGCATGAGTTCGATCCCTGGTTGGGGAACTAACATCCCACAAGCCGTGCAGTGCAGCCAGAAAAGAAAAAAACTGCCTTTTCTTTCTATCTAGTTATTCTAATCTCCCTCATCATCTTACCTGTTATTTCTTGTCTTTGTTTTGTTTTGCTTATGGTTATCATTTGGTCCTATTTCTAACTTTGGATCATTTTCTCTTCCCTTCTGTCTGAATAGTTAAGCCGAGGCACTGACTCTGCCTCACACTTGCTCCATACACGGCAGTTCTGAGTGCTCATAATCCCACTCCTATGATGAGAATAGAAAAGTCCTCTCTATATATTACAGAATGGCAGCAACTTAAATGATATGTATTAAAGTACAATGAAAACTATATAGATTGATACAGGATAGAGAAGATTTTTTATGTGGCTATGACAGAAAAAAAACACAAAAGAAATGTATTGGAAATATTTTTGAAGACATGGAAATCATACCATGGGTATTTTATGACATAAACTTTACATGAAAAAAAACTTTCTAAAATTGTGGAGAGGAAATGTTCTATATCTTTTACTGGGGTAATGATTACATAACTGTATACATTTGTCATGCTTACTGAATTATGCACTTAGAGTAAATTATGACATTATGTAAATTACACTTCAGTAAGCATGACTTTAAAATTTATGAGGAATACTTTTTAAAATAGAAAAGTTGTATGTGTGTGCATGTGTCGTCATTGTTTTATTGTAAGTAAAATTTTTGTGTGTATTGTATATGAAAATTCAAAGTCAAGATTGACAAATTTCAGAAGATATAATAATTAATGAAAACCAAAAATCATTTTGCAGAACTAAATTGGCTTGAGCTTATGACAATCACAGTCATTAAACAGCTTTCTCTAGACTCATGTAGTTTCTCGCATTATATTTCTCTATCTGCATTTTTATGTGTCTAACTTTTGGCAACCAAACCAAGTATTTAAGAATATCTTTTCTCCCTTAACTTTGGTATGTTCATCAAAATATTTTATTTTCTCCATTTACACATTCATTTTGTTTTTCAGTGATCAAAGTCTAATGATAATCTTGCGCTAAGGCAGTTTCTTTCTGCCTTCCTTCCGTAACTAGAAACATTATAAGATTTAATAATATATAATTTAAATTCTAAAGTTTACCACTGTTTTGTCTTTTAAATGGTCATGGGTGATGATGACACTAGACCAACTTTTATTTTCATAATCTATAGATTTATTTTTGGCACAACTGTCTCTGTTAGGAAGCTTATGTAGAAGGCAGAAAAAATTGCAGTTAGATCCATGGTGCACACGATTTCTCAAAAACAAACAAACAAACAAACAGATTTTACCTTCATAGTTTACATACTATAATTAAAAATTTTCAGATTCATAGTGTAACTTACTTGTTTCCATATGCAAAGTTATATGTAAATTGTGTATCAGTGCTTCTAGTAATCTTGCTTGTGTCTTGGTATTGAAATTTTAGACCAATATAATTTGCCAAGAATCCTTTGTATGCTAAACATAACTACACAGAAAATATTAAAAAAAATCAGTAACAATATCTTACCATTAAATTGTTTTGTAGCAATTCAAATGAAGTCAATCCAATCCAATAAATATCTATTGAGCATTTTTTATACAAAATGTATCAGAACACAGAGGAAGGAATGATTAATTTCAGACAATGAGATGCAGAAGAATTGGGGAAGATTTTATAGAAGAGGAAGGAGTTGATGTGACCTTACAATTAATGATTAATTCTTTTATTGTTTTCTTAGATATGATTTCCTTAAAAACTCCCTCTAGTCATGGAGCCATATAAGGATTAAGGCCAGTTCTAACTAAACTCTTCAATGAATTTAAAACTCCATTACACATAGAGAAGACAGAGAAACATTCAGGTAGATTAACTAGGATGTGAATGCAGCTGAACATTTAGAGATGTCACCATACAATAGTTATTAAATACTAATTTTAATGGTCTACAACTCCTTAAAAATGCCAGAAATATTTAGAACTTTAGAACATGTGTTACAAGTTGAGAATTTTAAAACAAGAGAAAGGGTAAATCTACTATATTGCTAGTCTTAGATACCTATCCTAAAACTGCCATCTCCTCTGCTCGTGATCTTCCTTTACTTTTCCATGACTGGATACCCAAGATCACTCTATGACAGTTATCTATTTTTGTTTCTTCTTAATTAATGAAGGAATAATGAGGAGATTATATATTTTAAATTGTTTTAGTATTTACATTTGTGTGCAAATAATTTTTTTCTGAAATTATAAGATAAAGCAGAATACAGGTGCACGGTACTATGTATTTTTTAAATTTCTTTTTTTGAGAATCAACAGACGAGGAAATCACAAGCACAGAATTGAAGCATGGTGCCTGTCCAACGTGATGTGACTTCACATGACAAGCAATTTTCCTTGTCTTAAAATCTCATGAAATTTTATTACCAAGGTATTTTACAAATTTAATTAGCATATCATTTTGTTGAGCTTACCTGATTATAAGGAAATAATAAAATGTCTCCATATGGTAGTCTGTTTGGTTTAACATCTGCTGAGTCAAAAAGAACAGCTGGGTTTTTCAGGGAATAACGACCACAGTAAGCATCAGTTTCAGCTGTCTTTTGCCCTCTTTTAATATGCTCCTACAGAAACAATAATATTTCAAATGAAAACATGATTTATTGCCCTGCTTTACTCCCCAACATCTTCACCTAAGTCATTCAAGTTTCAACTCAGATCCCACTGCTTCCCAAACTGCTTTAACTTGAAATGTTTTCTCTCTTCTTTGAAAGTCTAAGGCTCTCATCCTATAACACTCATTTAGATACATACTCATATAATCCCTTGTACCTGTATTTGATTATTTCCCAAGTCCTCTCTTTCCCCTTATATTATGAACTCCTTAAGGATATTTATTCACTCCTTCCACAAATGATTTTTTGTGTTCATTCCATGCCACATTTTTACTTGTTTGTTCATTTGCTTGTTTTTCTGTTTAATCTTCAGGGTTCAAATACTGAAGAACCCTATCCCTACACACAGGAGCCTACCAGTTTGGGACAAAGGAACCAAGGATTATAAAACCAAGGCTGAAAGGAGGCATCTAACTCACATAAAAGCATCAAAAAAGATGACTCGGAGAAGTAACAAATGAATTGCCTTTAAGAATAAACAGGAGTAATTTAAAAGGGAAAGGGAGCCAAGGGGCATCAGAGAGAGTGTAAAATACGTGCAGAGAAGTGGGGACGTGAGAGAGTGGTGCTGGGAAACTCAAAGAATCAAGGTAAAGTGTAGCCAAGAATGTGTGTTGTGATGATGATGATGATGGGAGATGAAGTACGAAAGGAGTATGATGTAAACTACTTGTTCAATTGTCTTGGCTGCAAGTACTACATTCAGGATAGGAGAACCCAAATACATGTATATTTATTGAAACAGGTTGAAAACATAACCCATTAAATGATTTTCCCTTTTCTTCAATAATAAATCTGTTTGCATAAAGCATGACATGATATATATTTTTAAGGACTCATTTCTGGGGTATTGATCTGAATTGAATAACTAGCCTATATATTTCTTATTCCTATGGTATTCATTTGGAAATGGTGAATATCTGGCTTCCTCAAGTTTTCAAAATAAGAATTAGGAAGTTAATTATATTTTAAATTTATTGTACATCAAAGAAAAATCTTTGTATTTCATCGAGAAGTAAATAATGACTAGGCATTGTACTAACTGACCAGAAGCAAGGGAAGCAATTTATTATATAACGCTCTATTACAAATGGTATTCTCTGAAGCCAATGAGGAAAAAGAATATACTCTGCATCTAAATGAAGAAAACAAACAAAAAACCCTATAGATCTCACATTTACCCATCTTGCCTACTTTCTCTTGATTAAGAAAATTCATGTGTGTTTTTACAAATGAGTCATTTTATAATGCAGGAAGATGCTAGAACAGACCTTACCAATAAATGTACGAGAAAATTATACTTGAAACTTGACTTTAAATGTGAAAGGAATTAATGTTAATTCAAAAAATGACAAAATTCCAAACATTTATATGATTTCTTATCTGGTCCATTTCACAGTTCATTAAATATTCCATACCAGGTTAAAATCAGTTTCATAACCTCTGAAGTATTTCACAACAAATCCTTCTTCAAAATTTGCAATTTGCGGTGGACACTTAGCGCTAACCATTTCTTCCACTGCTGCCTGAAACTAAATTAACAATATGGGCTTTAGTAACTTCTTTATGAAGAGTTAGAACATTACTAATTTAACTACTAATTCTACTAATTAATTAAAAAATAATTTCATAATTCCCATGTTAGCCATAATTATGAGGTCATTTCCTAAATAATTTCAAGTTAATATGTGATAATTTCAGTATTCAATGACTGTTTCAAGACTTTTATTTTAGAATGACAATAGTTATATCCAACTGGCTGATCTTAGCGTATTTAGTTATTACATAAGGCAGGCATATTGGTTTAGTAGTTTTTTAAAGACAGCAATGAGGCAAACCTAAATGAATTAGCACCTAATTAAACAGATTCCAAATGAATAGTTTTCCCAATTAATGCAAAATTAACTGGAAAAAATATATACTCCAATGCATTGTTTCTCAAAAGAAGAGATACATATACTGTAATCTTTTACTATTATTTAAGAAATAATAATTCTGGATTATATAGGAACTGGCACACATGTATGAGGTCTATAATTCCCATACCATATTTCTCTGATAAAGCACAGATATTTAGAATTAAGGACTTGAAATAGTTCACAATCTTCAGTCATCAAACAAATATTAACTCAAACTCATTGTACAGGTAATGCAGTAATTACTGCATTACTGTACAGAAATGCAGTAATTCACAAGCAAACATTCCTCATGAGCAGCTGCCCCATATGCAGATACCTGGATCCTGCTGGCACAGATCCAAGAACTCCCCTTTCACTCCCTCTGTCATTGTGATATTTCCTCCCTTCTCCACTCACTATGAGTTGGCTCCAACCCACCATGCCAAGGAGGAGATGTATTACTACTCCTTAAAATGTGTTTTTATAGAAGGCTGATGCTTAAGTGGCTTTCTGTTTAAAAAACTAACACAGAGCATACTTCAGCTTCTGATGACTGCGGCATAAGAGGCGTAGAAGTGATCCCATCCCAATTCAGCGTGAATGTGTCCAAACTGGGTTTTCCTTTGGTTTGTTCTGTAATAGCCAGTGTGACATTGTTCCCTTCAAATACTTCATAACTGAGCAGATCGAAGTCTCCTGCAATGAAGTACCAAACAGAATTTGAAGAAGTTAATTAATTAAATACCAATATATCCATAATAGAAACTCAGATGTAACAAAACTGGTTTTATTTAGAATTGTATTATCGCAAAAAAAGGACAAATGGAGAAGATGCAGATCCTTAAATCTGAGATTTAGCCATAGTAGAAACAGCAAAACAGCAGATAAAGTGCTATATATTTAAGGTTCTGTTTTTGTAGCGTAAAAGGAAGTTTTGTAAGATAAACAAAAGTTGGCATTGGGATCATGCGGTAAAAATCAATGGGCAATAAAATATTCCAAAAATTCTTTAAGTTTTGTTCCAGTACCATCATCTTAGTATAAAGGGCTAGCCTGGGAAATTGCTGTTTTCTTTAGTTACAAATGGAGTACAAAGATGAATTCCAGGAAATAGCCCCATGCCTGCAAACATTGTTTATACAATCTCACTGAAAGGAATAAGGCCTTGTCCTCACATGTCTCTCTTCTTTGGGAGGATGCTTTAACAGTGGAATCCTGCTGACTTTCTCTGTTGGGTAAAGTCCTAGAACTTGCCCAGTTATGATTCTGTTACCATATTTCTTAAGGTTTCTGTTGAAGTCTTAAAATTTTTCTCTGATCTAAAAATATGTTTCTGAGAGAACAAAGATAACCATATCTTCATTTAGATAGCATTTTGACAATCTAACCTTTGGGAAATTTTTAGAACTTCAATTCATGTTAAACAGAATTCTTTACTCTCTGCTCAACAATCAAATTAACAACTTCATAAAATGAGACATAAACATTGAAGTAAAAGTTTACTTATATGAATTGGAAAATAGTGACTGTGCAAAGAAAGGAAACACATATTCAGGGACCTATTTCATGAGCTAAATATCCCAAATACCCAAATCGGTTGCTAAACTTGGCTTTAAGACTTGAAAATGTGACATTTGAAATTGTAAGACTTGAGGGCTTCCCTGGTGGTGCAGTGGTTAAGAATCCGCCTGCCAACGCAGGGGACACGGGTTTGAGTCCTGGTCCGGGAAGATCCCACATGCTGCAGAGCAACTGAGCCAATGTGCCATCTATTGAGCCTGAGCTGTGGAGCCCGCGAGCCACAACCGCTGAAGCCCGTGCACCTGGAGCCTGTGCTCTGCAACAGGAGAAGCCACCGCAATGAGAAGCCCATGCACCGCAACGAAGAGTAGCCCCCACTCATCGCAACTAGAGAAAGCCCACGCGCAGCAACAAAGACCCAACGCAGCCAAAAATAAATAAAATTTAAAAAAAAAATTTTTAACTATAAAACTTGCAGAAGAAAAATAGGAAAAAATTGAAAGAAAAAAATTGTAAGACTTGAAAATGTAATAAGAAGTTAATAGCCATTACTTGAAAAGGATAAAGAGGTCAAATAATTTTGGAAAATGCTGTATTAAATACAGGTGCACTGCTTTTTTTGTTTTTTTGTTTTTTGTTTTTATTGTTGTTTTTGTTTGTTGCTCATTGCCGGAGTCCTTGGGGATTTTAATATTCTATAATGAGCTCTATCAACCTTCAAGGAGAAGCTGTGGTATACAGTGTTTCCCACGGGGATTTGACCAGAGAATCCTTTTATCAAACAAGATCTAGCCAGACTAGTGTCTCCTGAGAAATACTGATTCACTTAAATTTCATTTCCAGAAATAATATCTTCACTAATTTTTGCTAAATGTAAAGTAGGCTACTACACTGATAGTGTATTTGTAGTATATAGCGTGTATATCTCATGCATTGGAGTTGTACACTCCTTGAAGTACAACTAAAGTTTAAATTACAATAGAAAAAAATTAACCATTTATTTCTGTTTCTCCTGAAGGTGATCAAGGCTATGAATGTATTTACTTTCCCCTGTCATTTTATGGAGCTTTTACCTTTTTCAGTGGAGTTGCGCAGGATACAAACTTGTTTCCTACAAAAAACTTTACAGAATTGCAAAATGAAATACATGCTTACCTCTAGTTGATATAAAGGTTACCATGTAAACATAGCTCTGAGGATTTTGTGTTCTTATTACTTGAACTGTATCCGGTTTTATAGACCAGAGGTCATTCAAGGCTGATTGCAGTATGAAGTCAGAAGCATCAGCAGGTAGCCAGACTTTTCAATGAATTAACAAAAAATTAAAGTCAAATGATTAGGGGTTTTAATAAAAAAAAAAGAGTTGAAATCTCTGCACTATCACAGCCAGCACTGATGTCTCATATTTGAATTTTTTAAAGTACCTATAGTCTGTACCATCAGTTATCACTTAATGAAATTACATTTTGAAATTGATTCAAGTTCAATAATATTGACTACTTAATTGGATTGTGATCTATTGAGGATAGGGCTCATATTTTATTGTTTTAATATTCCCAGAGTAATAAGCATTGTATTTGGCAAACAGCAAGCACTCTTCAATATTTACTCATTGAAACAATTAACAGAAATAGCAAAATTATTTTTTCAGGGTTTTTAATAAAATATAGAAATGCAATATCTTCATTAACAGATAAATTAGTGTCTCATAGGTCTTTGAGAAACTGAAATGTCTATCTCTATAATGATGAACTTAATACCTATTAACTTACACCTGTGAGTCACAGATACATAAACTCCTTATGTGTGTTTAGATATACATTTATCATGATCCTTATAGAAGAAAATAATAGTATTTATCTGAAAGCTGTTTTTACTGATGTCATTTTCTATCCCAGTCTGAAGAGTTTTTTCTTCATAATATATTTTTTTGCTTCTTTGTCTAGCATACTATTAAAACTATATTTTCCAGACAGTAGAATTTGACTAGAGCAAATACCTTTTTATAATTTTGTCTATACATGAAGAGTAATAAAATCTCCCTTATTATTTACAACTTACCAGTTTTTTCCATGTTATAGATTAATCTATATTGGTAAAGTGAACAGAAATTAGCTTCCATACATGGGCCGGTTACCATGATCTTCTGCACTTCATTGGTTGCATTAGTTGTTTCCCAATTTTCCAATGTTATAACCTATTTCCCAATTTTAAAAAGCATATACTTACTATATGGAAAAATACATTTTAAAAGCATCATAAGTCAGCTATTCAATGCCTCTACATTGCCCTACCTTATTGCAAATGATAAACTATTTTAATGTGTAAGTCATCAAATAACAGACTCTTTGGTTTATAATTACAGATATTCCAAGGCACAATTCAGTAATTTTCCATGACCGTTTTCCCCCAAAACAGTATTACCTAGTAAAATTAATAACCAAATAGAGCTTCTATATTTGAGCATTTACTTTTTACAAAGTGGATCTATAATCATAGCAAACCTGTACTTCCTGGACAATTGTTGACTGGGATTTGATCACTTGTTCTTCATTCACTGCATCTTCTGTTTGTTGTTCAGTATAGACATTTCTATACTGGTACAGTCCAACATCCACAAAAGCACTTAGTCTGTACTCCTGCAGCAAGATTTCAATGTAATATCTGGAAAATAGTGTAACTAAAGAATGTAACTTTTTCTCCAGAGCACTTGTCATGAATTTTTCTTTCAATGAATAAAATTTCAATATGATATAAAACACCTGCTTGTTAAATGATTTATATTGTAGTATCCCTGATTTTAACTATTAAAATATTAAGTTTCATAGCAGTTTGCTAAAAGAAAATGAATTATGTAAGATATCTGCATTAGAGATAAAGAGAACGATTAATTCATTCAGTTTTGTCAATAAATATTTATTGAAAAAGATCCTATCCCCTATCTTCAAGGATCTTAAAACAAAATTACATTGTAGGTTATAACATAAACTTCCTGACATAAAACAGAGGACGCACAGAGGTTAAATACTTAAACGTGTGTAAGGAAATGTCAGGCAGACTTAGACTTGTATCTGAGTGGTTGCATGTGTCACCGATGAAAGTTCTTACTCTAAGTTCCTTAAATATTGCCTCCACTTGTAACTTGGGAAACAACACACTGCCGCAGGAAACTTTTACTGATTAGATTGATGATGGCCCTCTAATAAGCTGGATGAGATTCACACCTTAAATTTGGAATTCTTGATTCCTGAGGCCCCGTGCCCATCATCCAAATGCCTATCCAGGATAAGGTGTTCACTAATCAGCTGTTACAGGTGAGTGAAAAGCTACTGCTTCCCTACCTAAATCTCTGTCAGTGTAACCACTGCTCCCATCGTTGGAGAGGCCAGCTAGGAGTTCCTTTAAATTGCCTCACATCATTCAACAGATACTCTTGTAAATGGAGAATAAGTATCCACAGTTCATGTAAGACTGTAAATGAGGGGTATTTATTACCTCCCATCTGGCAAGGATGCTGGGGCTCTGGGTCATTTCCCCCATAGAACTGATACTGGAGGATTACATCACGCTTTTGGCTGCCCTGAGAACCTGTTTGCCAGCTCTGTCAAATCAATGTGGGCAATACTAATTAGGGAGCAGGATTCGGAGAAGAACCATTAAATTCTGTATCCTTACTGACAGCTTAAAAATATTTTAAGGCACTTTCTATGTGCTAGACACTAAGCACTTCACAGACATTATTATATTTAATATTCACAAAATCCTATAAAATATATATTATTGTTCTGTTTGATCATATGAATAACAGAGACTAAGAGAACTTAAAGACTGAAAATTTATTTAAAAGTTAGTCACTGAGGTAGGATTCAAAGTAGAAAGGGGGTGACCAAAGCGATATGCACTTAGAGATAAGGCTATATTATTTGAGTAAAATGAACTGGCAAGACAAGCTACCTTTGGAAAGGTCCCAGGGACCACTGTGCAATAAACCAGCCTGCGTGGCCTCATTTCAGAATACACAACCATCATTATAAGTGCCAGTGTAAATTTCAAGGTAGTTTGAAGAAGCACAGATACCAGGGGCAAGATGTATTACAAGTCACCTTCATGAAAGCTCTGTGCTCTTGCCAAGCAGGTAAATTGAACTCATTTTCCAAGGTCAAGGCAAAGCCTGAAGATGTATTGACACTTAATAGCAATAGGTATTAACGAGATACTCCATTTACTCTGAATTGGCCCAGTGAACTTGGTT